>NC_137815.1:26091862-26139362 GCF_963921795.1 Nannobrachium achirus
CGTAGTTACTCACTTTGACTGACAGGTCCAGTCAGTAGTCATCAGCGCATCAAAACATCGTCGGGAGAACATCAAATACGTCTTTTCCAGACAGAAATTCCAAAGGTGCAAACTGTTGTTCGTTTTTAAGTTATGAGATGCCGTTGATTTCAGATAAAACTTCGCTTAATGCAGCGATTTTGCGATTTGTGAACTTGCGTCGGACATGGGGTCCGCCATGTTTGTTTACAAAATGCGAGAGCTGTAGCAGCCGCTCGAAATGCAGCCTTTTGATTGGAAATTGAGAACCAAAATTCTCATAAAGAGACTCGATGGGAGGGACACCAGAAAGGAAGCACATTGGTGATGACGTAGCTCGGGATGGCTTGCGAGGCTATATAACTGTCACAATGTAAAACAAAGCAAGCTGAATAATAGGTTTCCTGTCTTCATCAGTTTCCAATATAGCCATAACCTTTACTTTCATTAACAAGCATGCCATAGTCCAGTGGTTCTCAAAGTGTGGTAAGGGGACCCCCAGGGGTCCTTGAGGGGGTTCCCAGCTGAATGATAGATAGTTAGGAACCAAATAGACCCCATATGGGCCTGTCTTGGTTTCATTTGTACACTCTCGGAATTAAATTAAACACTGATTTTACAGTTACTGATTTGACATATCCCGACCCACAAGTTGAGAAGCACTGTGGTAGAACATGCATCAGAATGAAGCAGCCATGGAGACACACTGTGCAGGGAGGCTACAGGAAAGGAACCATAGCGCTGTGGTGCAGGGACATGCTGGGCCCCTGATTCAGCCCGGGAAAAAGAGTTGGAGAGGCCCTCATTGCGCGCTATAGAGAGAGATCTCTCTATAGCACTGCTGCTACTCAAAGATTTGCCATTTCAGATCATGACAAGCCAGTGGGGCAATTACATGAGTTAATATTTCGTTGTTGTCGGGTGGAAACCTTGTCCAAAACCGTTTGTTTTGTATTTATCATTTTAAAAATGATTTAAACTAGTGAAAACAGCCGATCTACTAGCACACAACGCCTCGCGGTGCGAGGCGTTGTGTGCTTGTAGATCTGCTGTTTTCACTACTTTTGTGCGACGGCCTTGTATGATGAAGCAGGGCTTTGCTTTGCGAAAAAATGTACAAATTTGAAACTTGGAGATTTCTGCCCGACAGTGACGATTTACTTTGTTGGCCGCCCAGCCCCCAAAATGGAACGAAGGCAGACATTTTATTTTTAATTTTTTCCTAATGGTCCAGGCCGGGAATGAACCGGCCGTTCGGGAAATATCCCGCTTTTCCCAATGGCCAGCACGTCCCTGCGCTGTGGTGGTTCTAATCATTCCCAGCAGCCATCTGTGCGGAGCTGCGTGCTCCCACCCTGCTTGAACCCCGATTTGACTCTGCATGGCTGACAGCACAGTGCTCTTGAGCAACGCACACTGCTGTAATTTAGGCGACCGCAAGCAAATTCTCCCTTCCCACACCCAGGGCTGAGCCTGACCCCGCGTGCCATGTCCGTCTGTCTGCCAGGGTGGATACCTTGTACAGTAGGCCTATGTCCAAAACCGTTCCTACTTTTTTTTCAGGGCGGCAGTGGCTCGGGGAAATCTCGCTCTTTCGAACGACCATCATTTCGACAACGGAGCGTGGAGGGTTAGCGGGAGGGTTAGCGACTCACCCCACGGAGGTTAGGGTCAGATAAGGTTTGGGTGTTGAAAAGATGTAGAAACAGTGAAAATATCCCAGTGGCTCAGGGGTATGGTTGACGTCTTAGAACACAGAGGGTTCCCAAAGGTTCGATCCCGGGCTCCCCCAGAGTTAGTGTCGAAGAGTCCTTGAGCAAGACTCTGAACCCCTAGTTGCACTTGCCCCCGATGAGCAGGTTGGTGCCTTGCATGGTTTCTTCTGCCATCGGTGTATGAATGTATGAATGTGTAATGCACAATCTCTGTAAAGCACCTTGCAAAAGGCATTGTAATGTAGACAACTAACATTGCAAGCGCTTGTCAGCGTGGGGGGTCCTCAGTTCAAATATGATTGTTTTGGGGGGTTGCGACTCGCACCCTTTCGAACGTTCTATAACATAAGCTAATCAAAGATGCACAAAGTAATTTTCCGGATGACACGGTTTACTGTGATTAAACTGTATATTGTAGTAATCTACCGTTGCTGTTGTCTGCCTGTCATGGCTGTCGTCTTCACCTGACAGTTACATGTCAGGTCACTGATGTCTGATGTGAACCCATGTCAACTTCCTCACATGTAGAGAAAGACAGACAGAGCACTTCCTCACATGTAAAGCATGAGAGAGAGACAGACAAACAGACAAAGAACGGCAGAGTGCGTGAGAGAGACAGTCAGTCAGACAGTCAGACAGACAGACAGACGGAGGTAGCTAGGCCTATATACATTATGTCATATCAACATGTCTCTGAGGGGATGACAACTCATCCCTCTCTCCTCTTCTCTTTTTTCATCCTCCCTTCATCTCACAGCCAGGGAACAATGACACCACAGGAAGAGCATGACTGACACACGCACACACACGCACGCACACGCACACACACACACACACACGCACACGCACACGCACACGCACACACACAAATTGAATGAATGAATTATTAAGCAATTAATACACTAACCTGTCTATACTTGGACCCCGCATTTTCCCCCTCTTCACCAAATATCTTTGCTGAAAACACCAGATCTACAAGCTCACGTCGTGTGTAGATCTGCTATTGCCAAATGTTTGCCTAATAGGGAGTGATGCTGTGGGGAAGGGGTTATCAAAGTGTGGTCTGGGGACCCCCTAGGTGTCGTTACCCTTAGGTGTTCCTGGTAGAAACTGTTTTAGGGGGCGCACATAGGCTCTGATGTCTGACAGTGTATTGCGGGTTCGAATCCCGATCCTGACGACCATCCATCTCTCCCTCCATTTCCTGTCAGTCTACTGTCCTATCAATAAAGGCATAACATTTTTTAAATAAATAAAAATCTTTAAAAAAAATAAGAATTTGTTTAGGGCAAAAACTGTTTAAACACTTAAGCCCTATTTAATATTTTGTCAATTAAAAAATAGCGTATCTACAAGCTTTGCTTGTCATGAGTAGGCAATTTCTTTAATGTGCCCTTGGCCTAAAAAAAACTGTTTGAGATGGGGTCCCGCCAACAATTTGGGGGTTCCTTGACATGAAAACTGTTTGAGAGAAACACCACGTGCACATGGTGTACATTGTGTGCTGTACATACAGGCACACATGCATGGCTATAAGGGCACACGCTGCCTCAAGTCACCTCTATAACATCATACAGCCTGACCACAGAAAGCACCAGCATCCTCCTATTGGAGCCTCTATCTGTACCCTCCTGATGGGGAGGACAGCTTGTACTCTGACACATGCACAAGAACACAGTGGTGTAAAGCAGTGCTTCTCAACCTGTGGCTCCCCCACAATTATTTTAGGGGGTCCCCAGATGATTAGCTTCATTTGCAACATTGTTTTCTCACTCAACAGTAAACAAACCAACATAACGTCGTTGTCGGGTGGAAACCTTGTATGTCCAAAACCGTTTGTTTTTATCATTTAAAAAAATGAACTAAACTAGTGAAAACAGCCGATCTACAAGCACACAACGCCTCGCACCGCAAGGCGTTGTGTGCTTGTAGATCTGCTGTTTTCACTACTTTTGTGCGACGGCCTTGTCTGATGAAGCAGGGCTTTACTTCGCAAAAAAACGTACACATTTGAAACTTGGAGATACGAGGTTTCTGCCCCCACAGTGACAATAATGTTTAAGTGTATAGAGTGTATTATGCACATTTCTAAAGTGACAATTTAAGGGCTTTTTAGTACAAAATGACAAATTAAACATTGGCCAAATTGTCAAACATTAGAGGCATTAATTGTGAAAATAGCAGATCTACATGCTCACAACACCCCGTTGTGAGCATGTAGATCTGCTATTTTCACAATAGAACCGTGTTGTACAAAATGTACAGTAGGTAAAATCTACCGTTGCTGCTGTCTGCCTGCCATGGCTGTCGTCTTCACCTGACAGTTACATGTAAGGTCACTGATGTCTGATGTGAACCCATGTCAACTTCCTCACATGTAGAGAAAGACAGACAGAGCACTTCCTCACATGTAAAGCATGAGAGAGAGACAGACAAGAACGGTAGAGTGCGTGAGAGAGAGTCAGACAGACAGACAGGCGGCGGTAGGTAGGCCTATATCATACATGGGCACTGGCGGCCCGGGGGCCACATGCGGCCCCCACCTCACTTAATGCGGCCTGCAGGTTAATACCGGAATACTGATATATTATTGATTTCAGCTGTTAGAATTCCAAACATGACCTGCTTTAATTCCGTCAGTCTATATTAGTAGCTTAATGACTAGTATAGTAGTATTAAAATGTATTTCTTTATGTGCAATGTAGGTATTTGTATTTAGGTTCATAGAGTTAACATGAATGTATAACTAAATGTGTTTGAAATTAAATCAAAATGTTACATTAGATCTGCTATTTTTGCTTCTTTTGTATGAGATACTAGAATGACAAAGTAGGAAGTAGCAATATGCAATGTGGCCCTCTGGAGTGAAGGTGGAAATAGTGGCTGAAAAGTTGCAATTTTAAAGTGGAAGCCATTGTTCTCGCGATAATAAAAATCTAAATATTTTTTTTTCAAAAATATTGATTACATTTTTTGGGGGGAAAATGATGATGATGGATTCTGAACTTCCCACAGCTCTCCTAGGAGACTTGGACTGAGTAGGAAAAAATTGTGATATTTTATCATGAACATTAGTGAGGACCTATTATATGAAGACAGGTTGAAAAGTGGTGAACTACTCCTTTAAGTACAATTTTGAGTTACCGGTACTTGTACTTGAGTATTTCCTATTTCCAATAGGCCTACTTTTACCTCTACTCCACTCCACTACATCTCGGATCTGAATATTGTACTTTTACTCCACTACATTTATTTGAGCACTTTAGTTACTTTGTAGATACATTATAATATTAAAAAAAACATCCATACAGACTTAAGGCCTGTCCATACTTTCTCCGAAATGTTCGGTGAGTTGGACTTTCCGACGTGCAAATTTCCGAACTCTCATTCGGTCTAATGCTTTTCAGAAGTCACGATCAGTGATGTAATTTTGTAGTCGAACCTTTTGACGAGAAAAGGGCCGTTTCGGTCAAAGTATGGACAGGTCTTTAGGCCTATACCTTGGCTGTTTGAAAATATCCGCTCTACAAGCTCACAAGCTTGTAGAACGTCACACACACACACACACACACACACACACACACACACACACACACACACACACACACACACACACACACACACACACACACACACACACACACACACATGTAAGCATGCGCACAGAGGGCTACGCCCCAGACAGTTAAGTGATATTTCCTGTATCAAAGTATCCTCAGTAGACTAGATCTGTTGGACTGCTCAGCCCCTGCGTGGCGCTGACACACACACACACACACGCACGCACGCACGCACGCACGCACGCGCACACACACACACACACACACACACACACACACACACACACGCACACACACAGAAAACAGAGCATCTGAATGAAATTACAGCAGCCCTGACTAACTTCCTGTGTGTTTGCGTGCGTGCATGCATGCATGCGTGTGTGTATGTGTGTGTGTGTGTGTGTGTGTGTGTGTAACTACAACTTGATACAGTGTATTGTTCTGTTTGCTCTGTATCACGTGTCTATGGGAAACTACAACAGATACCTTGCACTCCCCTTGTATGTGTGCGCGCGTGTGTGTGTGCGTGCGTGTGCATGTCAATACTGCAATGAAGAAATACTCTGTATACAAGTAGAAGTCCGGAATTCAAAAATGTACTCGAGTAAAAGTATTAAAGTGTTGGCATCAAAATGGACTTAAAAAGTACAAAAATAGAAGTACAAAAATGTTTGAAAATAGCAGATCTACAAGCTCACAACACATGATGCGACACATTGTGCAGCTTGTAGATCGGCTATTTTCAAATAGCCAGTGTATAAAATAGGACTAAAGTGGTTTATGTATGTTTTTATAATATTATGATTTATAGCTTCAAAGTAACTAGTAACTAAAGCTTTCAAATAATTGTAGTGGAGTCAGTGAAAGTACAATATTTGGATCCGAGATTGTGGAGTGGAAGTAAGAGGTATATTGGAAATGGGAAATAAGTAAAGTATATCTCAAAATTGTACTTGACTACATTACTTAAGTAAATGTACTTAGTTACTTTACACCACTGGTGTGTGTGTGTGTGTGTGTGTGTGTGTGTGTGTGTGTGTGTGTGTGTGTGTGTGTGTGTGTGTGTGGCATATAGGGGAGTAGTATTTCATTGTGTGAAACCCCAGGCAAGTAGAATGCTGAATTATCTGAGTGATAAGCTCTATATACGGCACATTGGGGACATCCAGTGGTTAGATTGTAGAACTGCAGGTCAGTTTGGGGGCAGCAGATCATCAGAAATAAATTCTAATTGGTCATGATAATAATAATAATAATCAGTCGCTTCTTCCTTTCTGGATCAAACAATGTCTTGCCAGTGTTGTAGGTTGATCTACACGTTCAAGTGTTGAGATGCAACAGACACGCATCGGCCTTGAAATGCAATATTGGCATAGATCAGGGGTCTTCAACGTTTTCAGGCCAAGGACCCCTTAGTTGAGAGAGAGATGAAGCAGGGACCCCCACAACCTTTTCATAGATTCCATATAGTTTCATCTTTTGACAGCACAATCATCAGTGTATTTAACCACTTGAACCGTCAATACATAATAAAGTTGACCTTTCACTATGTACTTAGGCTGCTCTTTTTCCCCTCTACACCTAACCTCGCCTACCAGGCTTTCTGGGGGAAAGCCTGGTGTTCGTTCACAACAGGCCGTTTGGTTTCCGCCCAACGCGGAAACCAAAAGCGGCGTCGCTTTGATTTGGTTCCCTCCGTTTGTTTCCCCAATCCCTATTAAAATGCTTGAGTAGCCTATAGCAGGGGTCTTCAACGTTTTCAGGCCGGGGACCCCCAAACTGATGGGGAGATGGAGCAGGGACCCCCTACCACCTCGTAGGGTGGGGGGGTCGGGGCTGCGACATATTTTTTATTTTAAACATGTACAAGTTACAGCGAGCAGGGTGGGCCGTACCACTACCATTTCTAAACATACTACGTATTAACTGAGAACCAATGTCAATAATATACACAATCTGTCAATTGCATAGTAATCATGTATTCAAGCTATTCAAAATGGATAAAATCATGATTTATTTTTTAACATAAATGTGTGAAAAAAAAAAAAAAAACATTTTTTTTTAAGCAATAATTTCGCGGACCCCCTGCAGTACCTCCGCGGACCCCCTAGGGGTCGCGGACCCCCTGTTGAAGACCCCTGGCCTATAGTGTAGTCTTTCCAGTCGCTACGAGTTGGACTAAAAGATGCATATACCAAACAAATTTTTCAAAAGCAAAACTACTCTGCATCAAGGAGTTTATTAGGTAGGTCCTAAAAGTATGTCCTTGAGTGCACAGGAATTATTTTGGGTTAAACTGTTTCCGGTGGATAGTTCCGGCCAAATTGTAGTCTGGGTACTACATGACGTGTTGTGGTTTCCGCTCCAGACCGGTTACAAGCCCGAAAAGTGAAGTGATCCCAGACTACTCAACACTCTACTCTACTCTACTACTCTACAAAAATAGCTGATCTACCTCACGCTGCGAGGCGCTGTGAGCTTGTAGATTGTCTATTTATGGCTAATGTTCTCAGAATAAGGACACTAGGGTTCACATGGTTAATATAAAAAAGGAGAAAAAGGTTTCTATTACACAAAGATTTGGAGGACCCCCTATAGCAGGGGTGGGCAACTTCGATGATGGAGAGGGCCACTATATTTCCACTTTCACTCCAGAGGGCCATATTGCTACACCTACTTTGCCATTCTAGTATCTCATACAAAAGAAGCAAAAATAGCAGATCTTGTAGAGCTGCTATTTTTGCTTCTTTTGAAGTTAAAGTTTTTTGCTTCTTTTGAAGTTAAAGTTTGAGAACCACTGTGCTACACTAAATGGAACACTGACAGTGCCTAACGTGTGTAATTGGTAACACCTGTGAAGGAAGCAAGGAAGAACACACATCCAATGTCCTCAGCTACGGGTAAATATAGCTAAACAAATGAATATGATTTCTGTTCGGCTATGAATCACCATCTATGAGTAGTGCCACGTTTTCCCGTAACAATATCCGTGTGTGTGTGTGTGTGTGTGTGTGTGTGTGTGTGTGTGTGTGTGTGTGTGTGTGTGTGTGTGGTTCAACTCTGAACTCATCTGAGCTGGGTTTCTCTGTCACAATAGCGTCACATGTGTTTCTCATATAGAAAATTAGTGTGAAATTATCATAACACTAAAACCATAGCCCTACTACTGGGTATGTGGGTTGGAACGAACAGACAGACAGACAGACAGACAGACAGACAGACAGACAGACAGACAGACAGACACACACACACACACTCTTGGGCGTGTGTGTTGGGTGGATCAGGCCGTTTGTGGTTTCAGAATACCCCCTGGGGAGTACGTTTGTATGCACGTCTGTGTGTGTGTGTGTGTGTGTGTGTGTGTGTGTGTGTGTGTGTGTGTGTGTGTGTGTGTGTGTGTGTGTATGAGCAAGAGAGACAGAGAGAAGAAAGTATGAGTGCGTTTGTTTGTGCGCGTGGGTGTTTGTGTGCGATTGTCCCACCCATATGCCTAAATGACACCCTAGGGATTGTGGGTAAATAGGGTTTAAATCATGGTGTTCTCAGAACAGATCATCTCAACCAGACCTGCTCTGTCGAAACAGCATCCAAACTGAGGCTCTGGACCCCTGAACGGGTCACCAGGCTAGTGGGTGGGGGGTCCACCCAGTGGGACCATAATAATAATAATAATGGCTTTTCATAGGGTCTGTCGGGTGTAGAAACCTCATGTGTTCACATACACTCTTTTCAGGATTTGAATTCAAAAGTAACAAAGGCAGCAGATCTACAAGCTCAAAGCAGGTCGCTTCGCCCCACCTTTCGAGCTTGTGGATCATAGACACGCCTCCTCTGGCTCTGGGGGCGTTGGTAAAAAAGGATAGGAGAGTGTTTTTGCAGGTCTTTTAGTCCAGTGTATCAAAAAGGCAACTAACTGCAAAGCACCGTTGGTCCAACCAGTTTAACATTCACCAGCTTCGTCAGGTTAGCATTCACCAGTGTCGGCAGGTTAGCATTTTACCAGGTTAGCATTCACCAGCGTTAGTTTTACTGAGGTTAGGGTTAGGGTTAAGGTTAGGTTTAGGTGTATCTCCATCCCCCCGACTTTCGGCACCTCCGCACAGCCAATCACAAGCTTCCGCTGCCTTAACCCAGTTGCCTTTTTGATACACTCGGGACTGAAAGACCTGCAAAAAAAAAGGATAGGCAATTATTTCCGAATTCTTCTGCGTGTGTCACAGAAACTGAAGTTCGGTAGACCAATCAGAGGCAGTACTCCTTCTTTCCCAGAGGCACATTGCATAGGCAACGTAAACGTTTGTCTCCTCATGCCAATAAAGCTCATTTGGATTGAATTTAAGTCCAAGGAAAAGACACACTTTGATTGGCCAGTAGTCACTTTGAGTGGCAGCGTGCCTTTCACACTTCCGCCTATCCTTGTTTACCAGTTGCTCCAATGAACTGCAGTAGTGGAAGAGGTATCTAGCTTTTTATATCCATGTTGTGGATCTGCTACTTTTGATGCTTTTGTGCAACACTGTTGTTGCGAAGGCTCTCAATTGCTCTCACGTCATACCGGCAGTTAACAGTTGACATGATTGCGCCTTGAAGTTGAATCACCATATATGGAAATGACTGACGTATCTCACCTCACCTCACATTCGATATCTCCATATATGGAGATATCTAGCTGCTGACTTTATCAGGGTGATATCACATCATACACAAAGGAGCGGCCCATATATGGAAATGTCTAGTTAGTGACCTCATCAGGATGACATCATGCTGATGTCACCTTCATAAACAAACAAGCCCTATAAATAGGAGCCTTTGACACCGGAGAAGCGAGAAGCATTCTTCGACTCAGACCTTATAGCCAGGATCACCTAGATTATCATCACCTCCAACCATCTCAAGATACTCAGCTATTTCTCCCAGCAAGACTTCAGCGCCTCTCATACGATTCAAGGCATCTCGGTTAAGTTCTTACCGGACACCACTGCGGCGGGTCCTAACCCTAGAAACCAGTTCCTTAAGTCCCACATCTTCGGGACCTGGGTGTCTGTGGAGCAGACACCCCTGACCTCCAGAGCCCTCGGGCTCCGGAGGCAAACGACGAACCTTAAGTCCCACATCTTCGGGACCTGGGTGTCTGTGGAGCAGACACCCCTGACCTCCAGAGCCCCCGGGCTCCGGAGGCAAACGATGAACCTTAAGTCCCACATCTTCGGGACCTGGGTGTCTGGGTTGCAGACACCCCTGACCTCCAGAGCCCTCGGGCTCCGGAGGCAAACGATGAACCTTAAGTCCCACATCTTCGGGACCTGGGTGTCTGGGTTGCAGACACCCCTGACCTCCAGAGCCCTCGGGCTCCGGAGGCAAAATACGAACCTGAGAATGGAGATTCATCTGACGAATCGTCTCCACATACTCACCTACCTGATGTTGTAGATCACTGATGATCCGGTCTTTGTCTTGCTTCTGACCATCCTTATCTGGGCAGATTTGTTGCTCGGCCCCTTTTAGGCCCTTTTACCAAGCCAAGGGAAGTATCGCACGAACATCCTCCTACCAAAGCCGGTCCCTGCATGACTCACGCCATCTCTCCGATTTTGGCATCTTGTTACTGCGGTAGGCCCCATTCCCGGGTTTCGGCACCATGTAAAATAGCTACTCAGAAGGAACTGGTTTCTAGGGTTAGGACCCGCCGCAGTGGTGTCCGGTAAGAACTTAACCGAGATGCCTTGAATCGTATGAGAGGCGCTGAAGTCTTGCTGGGAGAAATAGCTGAGTATCTTGAGATGGTTGGAGGTGATGATAAGCTATAAGCCTAGGTGATCCTGGCTATAAGGTCTGAGTCGAAGAATGCTTCTCGCTTCTCCGGTGTCAAAGGCTCCTATTTATAGGGCTTGTTTGTTTATGAAGGTGACATCAGCATGATGTCATCCTGATGAGGTCACTAACTAGACATTTCCATATATGGGCCGCTCCTTTGTGTATGATGTGTTATCACCCTGATAAAGTCAGCAGCTAGATATCTCCATATATGGAGATATCGAATGTGAGGTGAGGTGAGATACGTCAGTCATTTCCATATATCCGGAGGATGATCCGGTCTTTGTCTTGCTTCTGACCATCCTTATCTGGGCAGATTTGTTGCTCGGCCCCTTTTAGGCCCTTTTACCAAGCCAAGGGAAGTATCGCACGAACATCCTCCTACCAAAGCCGGTCCCTGCATGACTCACGCCATCTCTCCGATTTTGGCATCTTGTTACTGCGGTAGGCCCCATTCCCGGGTTTCGGCACCATGTAAAATAGCTACTCAGAAGGAACTGGTTTCTAGGGTTAGGACCCGCCGCAGTGGTGTCCGGTAAGAACTTAACCGAGATGCCTTGAATCGTATGAGAGGCGCTGAAGTCTTGCTGGGAGAAATAGCTGAGTATCTTGAGATGGTTGGAGGTGATGATAAGCTATAAGCCTAGGTGATCCTGGCTATAAGGTCTGAGTCGAAGAATGCTTCTCGCTTCTCCGGTGTCAAAGGCTCCTATTTATAGGGCTTGTTTGTTTATGAAGGTGACATCAGCATGATGTCATCCTGATGAGGTCACTAACTAGACATTTCCATATATGGGCCGCTCCTTTGTGTATGATGTGATATCACCCTGATAAAGTCAGCAGCTAGATATCTCCATATATGGAGATATCGAATGTGAGGTGAGGTGAGATACGTCAGTCATTTCCATATATGGTGATTCAACTTCAAGGCGCAATCATGTCAACTGTTAACTGCCGGTATGACGTGAGAGCAATTGAGAGCCTTCGCAACAACTGTATTATGATCAAGTACGCAGGGTTCCCCAATTAGTTTTCCCCAAGGGCCGAATTATGTCTGGGGTACCAAGCCAAGGGCCACAACATTGCAGGGGGCGACAGCTACTCCAGCGACTACGACAGTTCAGATATCGTCGTTGTCGGGTGAAAATCTTGTATGTCCAAAACCATTTGTCTTGCATTTATCCTTTTTAAAATGATTTAAACTAGTGAAAACAGCCGATCTACAAGCACACAACGCCTCGCACCACGAGGCGCGAGGCGTTGTGTGCTTGTAGATCTGCTGTTTTCACTACTTTTGTGCGACTGCCTTCTATGATTTGCAAAAGAACGTACAAATTTGGAGATACGAGATTTCCACCCGACAATGACGTTATACTAGTGTTGTTGCTGCTCTTATACCACCATTATTACTGGGGTTGGTGTGGGCCAGACAGTAGCCCCCCGCGGGCCGCAAATGGCCCGCGGGCCGCCTATTGGGGAACCCTGAAGTAGGGCGATAATTTACCAGGAAAAAATTAACACGAAAAGTTAAAATTAAGATACACACACCAAGCCAAAGGAGAAATATGAGGTGAATGAACAAGTCAACGTACACTACAAAAATAAAACGATAACCAAACAATCAATCAGTTCTTATTGTTATTATTGATCCCATTGTGAACGTTTGAAACAATCAAGAAACATTTAAACATTTTGGATCCATCATTTTAATCCGATCTGTTCTTTCTCTCCCTCAGGTTGTATAGGTTTAAAGGCCTTCCCACACTCTGTCAGAAGGCACACACGCACACACAGTATACACACACGCACACACACACACAAAGACCATTCAGATGAGAGTGTGTGTTTGTATTACTTGTTTGTGAGAATCATTTAGCAGGAACTCACAACAATATGTTTAGAGATACGTTTCTATTAGAAAGGGATTCAGGTTGGGGTTTAGTCAGACCAAGGGTCTTCAACGTTTTCAGGCCAAGGACCCCTTCGTTGAGAGAGAGAGATGAAGCAGGGACCCACCACAACCTTTTCAGATATTCCATAATAGTTTCATTGTTTGACAGCACAATCATCAGTATTTTTTGAATTCATGTCAATTTCAGATTTTAACTTTAAGACCGTCAATACTTAATTAACTTGACCTTTCACTCTGTACTTTGTCTGCTCTTTTTCCCCTCTACTCCAAACCTCTTTGCCGAAAATAGCCGATCCGTTGTGAGCTTGTAGATCGTCTATTTTTGGCTCAAGTTCTATGGACGCAAGTGGTCTATATAAAAAAAGAGGAAAAAAATGTTTCTATCACACAAAAAATTGGAGGACCCCCTAGGGGTCCCGGACCCCCTGTTGAAGACCCTTGGCCTAAAATATACAAATATTATTTTCGTGAACGTAAACGACGATCATATTTCGGGAGGTGTAGTTCCAGACATACAGTATAGTGTTTCGGAGATGGTGGAATAGTTGTCTGGCTACGCGAGAGACTAGGTTAGTGTCGACATTTTAGAAGTTTGGTTTATAGCGATTATAGCACAACATGTCGCGGTACGACGCACATTTCTATTTTTTGGCTTTAGGCTAATAGTTATAAATGGCAATTAAAAAATACATGCCATTCATAAAACCTTAAAATGCTGGCGATCTCACTAGTAATACAAACGTGTGTGTGTGTGTGTGTGTGTGTGTGTGTGTGTGTGCGTGCGTGTGTGAGAGAGACAGTCTCACTGCCTGTTCCTCGTTGCGTCTTCTTAGCTGATCCCAGATCAGCCGATAATTTGCGTTTTTCTTTTTTTTTTGCAATTTTTCTTGTTCGGCTTTTTTTTTACAAAAATAAGTGGATGGAGAAAACTACGCCAGTGCTGTCATTTAATTAACCGTCTAATTATCATCCTCTAATTATCATCGACAAGCCACAAAAATACAACCCAGTTATATAGATATATATCTATATATCTATATATATATATAGATATCTCATCATCTCTCCTAGGAATAGTAGAGCTAATATATACACACACACAGCTGCTGATGTGGGCTCATCAGATCCAGTTAATCAATACAATCAATCAATCAACGATCGATCGATGAACACAAACGCGAGGACTGAAATAAGCGAGGCATCTTTTCAATTCTCTCATAACAATATAAACAGTTTTTTTTTATCATCATCATCTCTGAATGTAACTTGTATTTTCAGAACACAACTCTGTAGTACAGATCATTAACACCGGGGGGGCGACATTTACAGGCTAATTACATACAGGGAAAACAAATAAAATATCACCCACAACTTCATAAGTAACACTTTTATATCGTCTCTGTCGGACAAAAACCTCTTATTTCCATTTTATTTATGTATTTGTGTTTTTGCCCGTAAATGTAAGACCTGGAACACATCTGTGTCGCTTTATTTCATGCTTTAGATATATATATAAAAAAATAGCAGATCTACAAGCTCGCAGCGCGGCACTCGAGCTTGTAGATCTATTTTTGAGAAATCGTGAAAATCTGTGCCAAGTCTTTGAAAATTTTAACCGAATTCTATAAATCTCTTCTAAATCAGTGGTTCTCATTTTTTTTCATGTCAAGGACCCCCAAAATTACATGTATTTGGCCGCGGACCCCCTCATCTCAAAATACGTTGTTCCAGGGACCCCCAGGAGCAAAGATTTGAGTTGCAAAAGTTTGCTTTGAAGAATAAAATAAAAAAATAAATAGGCCTGTATATATTCATAGATTTGCAAACATTTTCAAGATTTTTCAAAAATAGCAGATCTACAAGCTTGTATATCTGCTATTTTTGAAAAGCTAAAGTATAAAATAATTCCAGGTCTTAATGGGTTAATTCCCTACTTGATCGTATGAATTTGAATCCAGAAAAGTAACAGTTTTGGACAAGCGAGGTTCCCATCGGACAGAGACTTCATATTTGTTCTTCATAGCCAGCTATGATTATCTAGACTCGTTTCTTGTTTCAAAAGTTGCCGATTCACGTCGCGCCGATGCTAGGCAACACTGCCGACGCCCGTGGCCGCGATAAGCTTCTTATTGGTCGTCGGCCTTTGTGGATCGTCGGCACTGAGATGATAAAGGAGCACTTCGCCCGTTTTCAACCTGATCTTCATATAATCAAGTCCTCCTCACTAATACGCATTCATAAGATGGCATAATTCAGGGGTCTTCAATGTCTTCAGGCCAAGGAGATGAAGCAGGGACCCCCACGACTTGTTAATAGATTCCATATCGTTTAATCTTTTGACAGCACAATCATCAGTGCATTTTGGAATCATGTCAATTTGTGTTTGCATCAATACTAAAAAAAATACTTGACCTTTCACTCTGTACTTAGTCTGCTCTTTTTCCCCTCTACGCCAAAGCTCTTTGCCGAAAATATCCGATCTACAAGCTCAGGAACCTGCCTACCAGTGACATCATCAACGGGGATTCACAGCCAATAGGACCCGCAGTCTTTCTATTCCTGGAAAGTTAGCGTGCTGAAATGGAAGCCATCTTTCCACGAGTTTGAAATCTTGTTACCAATTACTAAACCTGTCTGTAGACAGAAATGGTGCCATCTTATAATGAACATTAGCGAGGTCCAATTATACGACGAGGAGGTTTTAAATGAAGTTCCGTCAAAGCAGTAGCCTGTTTCTTGTCCGACAAAGACAAAAAACGTTGTTTTGGAAAGTTCGAGAGGTTGCGACTATTAAAGTCATGTAAAAAAAAGAATTATACCCATAAATATTGCTTAACTATGAACTACACAGTTTTGTACCAACAACACCTTTGGTGCGACGAGAGATGAACTTTGAAATAATCGTACGGACAAAACGGATCAGTGGTTCCCAACTTATTTTTCTTTTTCATTTCGAGGACCCTCGTTCACTCTGAAAAGTGTACAAATGGAACCTAATGGACCCTTCCATTTGTACACGCTCAGAGTCACAGACCTGTAACGGTCCACTTGGAACGAGAGCCTTGCTGTGTAACAGCATCAGAAGGACCTCATAAGGAGAAGGTCATTTATAGGGGCTCCGTGTTCACAGAAAAAAAAAAGAAAACATTTCTTTGAGCCGCCAGGGCCTTTTTCCTGCCACACGTTTCTATGGTTAAAGACACGCTGTGGAGCACTCGTCTTTCCCCCGCGTCAAGCGTCACATTTCAGCGCTCTCTCTTTTTTTTTGGCGTTGCGCTAAGGGTGCTTCGAGCTGAATACACGTTGACTTTTTGGAAAGATGCTGCGATCTAGATTTTTCCACTTTCAATCCAATTACTGATATTGGCAGAATCAATACCGATCGGATCTACGTTTTTGGCTGATATCGGGCCGATATCCGATCTGAAGGTCGGATCGTTGTCATCCCTATTTTTAGAGAGGAGCGCCGCTCGTCGATGTTAGTGTTAGATCGGATCCTCCTGGGCTGTGTCATCCGTTTTCATTCATTGTGGGAAAGCTTTTGCGGAAAATAGACAATTGACAAGTTCACGTCGTGAGCTTGTCAATTGACTATTTTCAGCGAAAGCTTTCGCCACAATACGGATGCTGTGGTTTACGTGGATAAGATAAGTTTGTTTCTTGTCATGTCGGTCATGTTTATGTTGTTTTTGCTAGGATATTTGTGCAAATAATAAAGCAGATGACAGGAATGGGCTGATAGGTTTGAACGTTGCGGGCGATAAAACAAACACTCTGGTCTTGATCTACAAATACCTCCTCCGCTCATAAAAGCGGTTTTCTGTGGACACGTCCCCTAAAAGCGTACCTTTCATTTCAAGGTGGAGGTACCTGCGTGTCAGATGATAATTGGTCCACATCGAGCCAATCAACAGGCCACATATTAACGACCAGGAAGTTAAAGGCACACTTTGTCGATTGAACCTAAATCCTGTTGTTGTATAGTGGCAAAAAAAAAAAAAAATCCCAACAAAAACCTTACGCATTCTGTGCATTTAGAACTTATTTTCCACAAAATGAGGACATTTCCGCATTTTGCAGAGTAAGACAGAGAATAAAAGGGCATTTGGGTTCAAAATCGACCAAGTGTCCCTGTAATAAAATAAAAACTAAAGTAAAACCACCAATCAACGATTGACACAGTGCTACCGGACACTCTGATTGGGTAAGACAGAGTCCAATTAAACTTTATCGACAAAGCGAAATGCAAATGCAGACAGAAGAAAAAGCTAAAAACAAAAGACATCCGGCTTGAAAAAGAAAAGAAAACCAAAATCACAAAAAAACTGTAAAAACAGCGCCTAAACGGAACCGAAACCCAACTGAACTTTGGGAAGTCAAACACACTATGTTCCAGCGGCTTTTGTGAGTTCCTTATTGTTCTAAAGCACACAATCTATAAACGACAAGTCTCTGTGTATGGGCAAGTGTAATGTGCAAGTGTAATGGTGTGTGTGTGTGTGTGTGTGTGTGTGTGTGTGTGTATGTGTGTGTGTGTAATCGTGTGCACACAGTACTTGACACATGTGGTCAGCTTTGCCAGATATCGATTTACAGTATGCTCAGCCACACAGCATGTCGCACACCTAGTAGTAGCAGATCTACAAGCTCACGACGTTCAGAGCTTGTAGATGCTGCCATTTTCACTGACACGACATGGCACGTGACCACGCGTAAATCAGTCACTCAACAGTCCCACGAGTAATGGATTCTTGTGTGACATTTGGCGTCGCAGATTGAATTCCGCCGATATTTTCATTTGAGCAAAACAAAATAAAACAAAAGAAACAGCCTGAATTGTCTAGGAGCGAGGGGGGTTCGGGGGGGGTGGAGACCTGTGACATCACAGCTAACAGGCTCTCATTTGTGATTGGCGGGAGGGGGCAGGCAGGGGCCCGAGCGATCGTTCGTCACCGTCCGTCGCAGCGTGACCGCTCGGATCAGCGTCACCATGTCCAGCGGGCCTCTCTCTCTCTCAACTTCTTCTTCCTCTTCTTCCCCTCGCTCTCCTCCTCCTCCTCTCCCCTCCGGACCGCCGTCACGGTGCTCGGCGTTCTGGAGCGGCGGGTCGGGGTAGGGGGCCTGGGGGAGCCCGGGGTCGGGGCTGCTCGGTTTCGGGGCGACAGCGGGCGGCTGCTGGGGCAGCGGCTGCGACTGCGACTGGTGGTGGTGAAGCGGGGGGTGTGGCTCTTTGAACTGGAACTGCTGATTGGTCTGCTGCTGAGCGGGTTGCTGTGGTGGTTGCTGGTATTGCGGTGGCTGCTGGTACTGCTGCTGAGCGGGTTGCTGCGGTGGCTGCTGAAAAAAAAAAAAGTTTCTATTACACAAAGATTTGGAGGACCCCCTGTATTAACTCTGAGGACCCCCTAGGGGTCCCAGACCTCCTGTTGAAGACCCTTGTACTATAGGAGTTAAACTATGCTCACTTGTAAGGCAGAGGCTTGTTGCTGTAGGTTTAGTTGTTGTTGGTTTAGTTGCTGTTGCTGATGATGATTTAGTTGCTGCTGAGCAGGTTGCTGTGGTGGTTGCTGGTACTGCGGCGGTTGCTGGTACTGCTGCTGTAGATGGTACTGCTGCTGCTGTTGGTGGTGGAGTCGCTGGTTGTTGAGCTGCTGTTGCTGCTGTTGTTGAAGCTGCTGCTGATGCTGCTGCTGCTGTTGGTTGGTGGATTGAACACTGTGTTAGCAGGTTAGTCAACTCATTCACTACCATTGACGAAATCTGTCAGGTTATTGTTTTATCGCTGTTTAATCGAGTCCTCGCTCTTGTCCCGCCTCTGAACACTGTATCAGGTTGGGAGAATGTTTTTTACAGGGCTTTCAGTCCGAGTGTATCAATAAAGCAAATGGGTTAATTACCGTTGGTCCGACTAGTTTAACATTCACCAGGTTAGCATTCACAGCGTCGGTGGGTTAGCATTTCACCAGGTTAGCACTGACCAGCGTTAGTTTTACTGAGGTTAGGGTTAAGGTTAGGTTTAGGTGTATCTCCGTCCCCCCGACTTTCGTCACCTCTGCACAGCCAATCACAAGCTTCCGCTGCCTTAACCCAGTTGCCTTTTTGATACACTCGGACTGAAAGACCTGCAAAAAACACTCTCCCTTATCAGGTTTCCCCTAGGCCAGGCTAGGCGTATTTCCGTATCCGGAGATTTTGATCTACATCCAGGTCAATGTTGTTGTCGACGAGCAAAAAGGGTCTATATCTCCGAAACTATTTTTCCCCCAGAGTTTTTGCAGTAAACAAGCGTCATTCAAACGAGCCTAGCAATGGAATGGATTATCGCGGTCACTTTGTTTTTCGCCCAGAGTTACAAGAGAGGCTCCTGGTCAACGGTCAACACTGTTTTTTGGATATGGTATCGGTGGCCGTACACACATCCGCAGATGATCGAAATAAACGGTAAGAGCCTTGCAGTGGGGGCTTATAAAATGAATTTAAGGGCTGGTCATAGGGCTTGATTCCACTGTGGTCCATTGTACTCAATTCATCAGTAATACACATAAAACAACACAACACAACACAATGCAGTAGAAAACTCAGTAGCATCACAAGCTCACTGTCGGGTGGATATCTTGTATGTCCGGAAGTGTTCCTAGGCTATTATCAAAAACATAGTGACAAGAGCCACTATTTGTCACGCTTGTGAGCTTGTAGATCTGCAATTTTCACAACTCTTGTGCTACACTCTTATATGACAAAGTAGGGCACGATGTTTCTGCCCGACAGTGAGGATTCGATCTATTTACAGAGGGGGAAGGGTTGGGGAGCAGAGAATGCTTCTAGCAAGGTACTATAGGAGTTAAACTATGCTCACTTGTAAAGCAGAGGCTTGTTGCTGTAGGTTTAGTTGCTGTTGGTTTAGTTGCTGTTGCTGATGATTTAGTTGCTGTTGCTGCTGGTACTTCCTCTGTTGCAGCTGTTGTCCACCGCTTCCCTCTGCTGGTAGGAGGGAGGTATTGTTAGTATAGTAGTAGTCTTGCTAGCCACGAATGCTAGGAACAACACCTCCTGATAGCCGAGAAGGCAACGACATACATTTGTGTAAAAAAAAAAAAAAAAAACTCGGTTCGAAGTGAAGCGGTGAATTTTTATTATGTGTTCTAGAGCTATGAAATCTGTGTTCTAGATCTATACATTCTGTGTTCTAGATCTATACCTTCTACGTGCTTTAGTTCTATATTTTTATGAATTCTGAATGAATGAATGATTTTATCTGGAGGGCCAAATTGTCATGTGAAGCTTGACAATCCTCAATTCTGCATGCATGGGACATGTACGGGACAGACAAAGCCTGTTCATTCTGGACTGGAATGACCATATACGGACATGTACGGGACACAGAAAGCCACTCCTTGGAAGCGGCTTTCACCGCTTCAAAAAACAATCAATCGTTCAATCAAACTAATGAAACATTTGAAAACAAAAATGACCTTGGAAGTTGGGCACGGTTGGCACAGCCACGGGAATGGGCATCTGCCCTGGCACCAGCTGGTAGTAAGGAGAGGGTGAGGGAGGCGGCAGGGCGCTGAGGCTCTGGGTGGACGTGCACAGCTTGGCAGCGTGCGCGCTCAGCCCCCCTCCTGCACTGGACGGAGCCACAAACACATTCTCATCGCTGCCTCCTGCCCCCGCTGCCTTGAGGGGAACCTGGGAACAAATATTCAGCTGTTTTACTTATTTTATACGTTGGCTATTCAAAAATAGCAGATACGCGAGCTCATAGTGCGTCACAATGTGCAACGCTATGGCCTTGTAGAGCTTCTATTTTTGAAAAATGGTTTGGGCTAGGGTGGAGGAGGTAGCTAAGCAGCAGTGGAACAAGCAGAGACGTAGTGAATGCAAGCCGAATTTAAGGAACCTCCCTTCCTGGGCGTGAGCTCTGATTGGATTATGACAGTGTGACGTAAATGACCAGCAGTTCTGTGAATGAGGAATAGGAGAGGAGCTGATTGACAGCTCATTACAGCTGAGGCAGGCAAGACTCTTGTGTCCTGCATAAACTAACTTCAACGTTTTCAGGCCAAGGATTGTTTGACAGCACAATCATCAGTGTATTTTGGATTCATGTTAATTTGTGTTTTCAGATATTTAACCACTTGAGCCGTCATTACCTAATAAACTTGACCTTTCACTATACTTAGCCTGCTCTTTTTCCCCTCTACACCAAACCTCTTTACCGAAAATAGACGATGTGAGCTTGTAGATCTGCTATTTTTGGCGTCAGTTCTCAGAATATGGACACTAGGGTTCAAGTTGTTAATATAAAAAGGATTGGAAGATTTGGAGGACCCCCTGTAGTAACTCTGAGGACCCCCTAGGGGTCCCGGACCCCCTGTTGAAGACTTCTGATTTAATGGGTTACGTACGTTACTTTCCAACCACTGACCTGGGGCGTGCAGATGGGGATGGGAACTCCGCCGCTGATTGTCCCGCGCCGGTAGGCGGCCTTGGACTGCGGCTTCCGCCGGATGGTGGCCGTGTGGGACTGCGAGTGGTGCGAGAGGCCGCCGCCCATCCGCTCGGGCTCGGCCAGTAGGCTGACGGTGGAGGCGGGCCGCTTGGACTGCATCAGCTTGCGGTACTGGAAGCTCAGGTCAGAGTTGCGCGGGATGGTGGAGGACTTGTCGAAGTCCGACTGGTGGTGGTGGCCGCCGCCGCTGTTGCTGTGGAGACGCATGTGGTGCAGGGAAATGGAGTCCCCGTCGCCTCCGTGGAGAGAGATGGACTCGTAGTCCACTGGAGAGAGAGAGAGAGAGAGAGGTTTAGATGAGTTGTACTCAGACTGTAAAAAATATGGACAGTGTTAAATCTTTGGTTTCGATGCTGCGAAAATGACGCTGTTTTGTCCCAGGTGCCGCCATCATTGTAGAAATCAACGTTCATTGGTAGAAATGGCACCATCTCGAATGCTATTGGCTGCCAACAGTCATGTGCAACCGCAGGGATACTTGGGAGAATGTGGTGTTGAGCTTGCCGAATTATTATAACATAAATTGGACCATATTTTCACACAACGCATATCATGGTGATTGAAACGAGTCTTCAAACTAGCAACAGGAACCATAGAGTACTTATGAAAATGTTTATTAAGGTAATAAAATCAAATGTAAAAGTTCAGGGGAACAATCATAGGAACTTTCAGTTCCGTGTTGCTTCATTTTAAGTCCTGACGCCTGCCTCCTGTACTGTACGTAAGTTACTCAACTCCAGTGGGGACGTCTTACCTGGTTACCATGCATGCTTACCAGGTAAATGGAAACTGCGGTAGCGGCTGGTAAGCAAAAACACTACATATCCCACCATGCAACTCGGCCGCCAGCATCATGGAGCGTCTCCGTAGACTCCGGTTCTATGCTGATGCAAAGAAACGGCTTTATCTCGGAATCTACTTTCAGAACGCCAAGAAGGCAGGGAGCCGCTCTTTTTCACGGCGACACTGGGCCGTGGTTAGGATTTTAGTTTCACGACCGAAGGAAATAATAAACTGAAGTCCATTTTAAAACCGTCAGATTACACAACATGCCCACGCAATATACCTTAAGAGTTGTTGTGGAAATAAGAAAACACCTCTGTAGCAGGCGTGCCAAATTCCCTGCAGTTCTCATTAATAGCCCAGCAGGTGTCGCTAACACTAACACTCCATTCAAGGGAAAGGATATTTGGCCGGATTTAAACTTGGTTTTACATTTTTATAAAAACTGTTACTTTGGAGGATTCAAATTCAAAAGTAGCAAAAGCTACTTCGAAGCGCGCCAGTTCATGGCACATTTCAAGCTTGGGTATCTGCCACTTTTGCTTTGGCGTGATGCTGTAGTGTAGGGGTGTAACGATACATTTTAATAGCGATTCGGTACATATCACGATACATGGTTGACAATACGGGGGGCCCGCGGGGGACGATATTGGTTCATTCATGGCGATACGATACGATTCGATTCAATGATTTAAAATCGATATAGTAACTATTTAGCAAAGAAATTAAATATGTGTGAAAGGTGTTGATAGTGCATGTTTTTAAGGGAAACATGTATTATTATGGATATAAATAAGTAAACACAGTGATTATCTGCCAAATACGTGGACATAATGTATATTGACAAACCTGCACCTTGACATGAACCCAGAGATTACACACATTTATTGATAGACCAGTGTAGCTATATGGAAAGGAAAGGTAATTAAACCGCTCCTTTTAATTTGTTCTTCTTAAAAATGCTAAATATAATGCACAAGTAGGTAGTATCGATACAATCGATTCTTTGCACTGCCGATTCGATACGATACAAAATAAAACGATACGATTCGATTTTAGCTGTTTTCATTTCGATATACTTCGATTTTTTAAGTTAAAAACAATATTTCGATACAGTTACTATATTGTTACACCCCTACTGTAGTGTGATCCAGTAGGGCGTTGATTTACGAAAAAACTAAAAGTTAGAATACGGAGATAAGCGAGCTCTGCCAGACAGCAACAACACAGTGTGTTTGTATGGAATTTAAATAGTGTGTTGGTATGGAATTTCGGACACGGCCCCTACGTGTCTATCAGAGTAATGAGCTGTGAGACTCCCAGAGAGGTGATGACAGTGTAAAACACTATCATTATTTACACCACAATTATGTTCTCATCATCATTTATCACTATCACACACAGACAGACAGGCAGGGAGACAGAGAGACAGGGAGGCAGACAGACGGACATAAATAGGGCTGTCACAATTATGGCATTTTACATGACGATTAATTGTCACTCATATAATTGCGATTAACGACTGAATTGTGTTTTTGTCGTTGACAATTACATTTCTGTTTGGCTTTTAGGCTTTGAACTTGCAAATGGCAGATATGACGCATAACCTAAATATACAAAGAAATGACTGACACCTATTTGACAACTTTATACTTTAGAAAGAACATTGATGGTGGAAATGGCAGATCTACAAGCTCACAATGTGTCACTATGCATTTGTGAGCTTGTATACCGGCTATTTCCACTATTTTTGAAAATGTTTGAAAATATATGAACATTTTCAAACATGGAAACGATTATGATGAAATAATTGCAATTAGACGATTATGTAACAATTGGGGAGGAAGGCAGGCAGAGAGACAGACAGACAGAGACAGGCAGGCAGAGAGACAGAGAAGACACCTACCATAGAGAGGCTCTTTCTTTAAAGCTAGAAGAGAATAAGGAAGGGAATTTAGCTGGAAAAATTACTACATACAAATAAGACACTAAAGAGAAAACGTAGAGAAGAATGAAGAAGATTTGTGGAAAAATTACAAGACTAAGAATACAAAAGGTCTCACTTGCATGCCCCCGAGGCCATGTGAAAGTCCTATGATGTCTATGACATCTGACATCATACCCTTTTATGCACATACATGGAGATCCCTATCTGTAGAACCAGCCGTTAGTGTGGTACTGTATGTGGCCGATGTGGCTTCCATACATGGGCATTCCCATATGAAGTCCTGTTAGATATGGGCTTAATATTGATGACATCAAGGAACTCCATATATGGGCATAAAAGGGATTCTGTTAGTGTGACATCACAGTGAAGCCAGAGTGTGATGTCAGAGCGGCAAACCCATTCTGTTAGAGTGGTTCCCCTGACATCACAGTGATGTCAGAGCATGATGTCGGCAAACCCATAGACCGTAAAAAAGTCTACATTTCCAGACGGACGGCGTCAGCATGTGCCGTTTCACATACTAAACTGCAACCTTTGGTCGCAATCAGTACCGTGTGTGCGTGTGTGCGTGCGTGCGTGCGTGCGTGCGTGCATGCGTGTGTGTGTGTGTGTACCATGTGAAGGTATGGTGTGTGGAGAGAGGGCGAGATCATTTAGCGACCTACAACTGGGTTGCAACCTGGTCGGTAGTTACCAGGTTGCAACCCAGTTGTAGGTCGCTAAATGATCTCGCTCCTACTGGGGGTGTGTGTGTGTGTGTGTGTGTGTGTGTGTGTGTGTGTGTGTGCGTGCGTGCGTGCGTGCGTGCATGCGTGCGTACCATGTGAAGGTATGGTGTCCTCGGAGCAGGAGGGCGTGGTGGTCTGTGTGCTGTAACCACTGGAGCAGTGCAGGGAGTCCCGGCTGGTCCTGGGGGCGTCCGGATTCAAACCCCCGACGCCCAACGTCAGAGCCAGCTGCTCTCTGGCCGAACACGACTGGACAGAGAGACAGAGAGATGTAAAGATCTGTTATTGGTTTTTATACGTGTGGTTTCCCCTGCAGGGCAACTTGTCCCACTTTATTCCATCTTTCGCTTCCTAGATAAACTTTTTTTTCCTGCGCCGCGCTACTCCTCCCACAGTTTTGGTGGCACGCACTTGGGTCACATGTCAGACCGACCGGCTTCGTCGGGAATCGATTCCTTGTATTTTGCTAAGGCAGTGTTTCTCAAACTTTCAAATTTCAAGGTGTCCCCTTAACTCTGACAGTGTACAAATGGAACCAAATGTACACTGTCAGAGTTACAGACTTGTATGGGTCAATTTAGACCTCCATAAAGGAACCCACAGAGTCCCTGAAATCTACTTTGAGAACCACTGTGCTAAGGGATACCTTACATAGTTTAATTTATATAAATGTATTTGTGAGTTGATTTTCTCCACTGACTTAAATTCAAAATGTAACTTTTCCCAAATATGGAGGTGACTGACATCATAGATGTCTGACATCATAGACCACATGAGACTGGCACAGTATGTCCATATATGGGCATTCCCAGATATGGGCTTAATATCGATGACATCAGGGATCTGATGGGAATTAATTTGCAAGTGTAATTCGGGTCACAGCAACCACACACATCTTTCTACTTGGTTTCGCTCCATTGTCTTCTCAGATAAGTTATTGATGTTTGTTTTATCAAACCGCTAAAATCTGTAAAATGCCCTTTTAATACATTTACAGACATGGCAATAATGCATAGAGTTAAAATTCACACAGTGAGGGGGTTAGAGCAAGAGCGGTAGAGAGAGAGAGAGGGAGAGAGACAGAGGAGAGGAGAGGTTTTGTCCCAGCTCTTGACGCCTCCTAGTGCTCATGATGAGACATGACATACTGTACATGACACATACACAGACAAAGGGTTTACAGACTTTACACCAGTGTAAAAGTAAAACATTTCAGGTTATGACTAAAACTGAATTTTATTCAAAACGACTATGACTAAAACTTAAACCAAACTTTAATGAACACTTCTCACAACGCATTGAGATACATGGAGCGATGGTGGAACAGACCTCAAACGGACAAATGGGCAGAATGACAACGTCAACTAGGGCTGTCACAATTATTACATAATCGTCTAATCGTAATCATTTGAGGTAATCGAAATTATTTTGCATAATCGTCATAATCGTTGCCATGTTGAGAAATGTTAATATACTGTAGTTTCAAACACTTTCAAAAAGTGGTGGAAATAGCAGATCTACAAGCTCACAACGCGTCGCATGTAGATCGGCTATTTCCACTATCAATGTTCTTTTTTAAGTATAAAGTTGTCAAATATGTCAGTAAATTCTTTGTATATTTAAGTTATGTATCATAATTGCCAGGGGCAACTTCAAAGCCTAAAAGCCAAACAGAAATGTAATTGTCAACGACAAATACACAATTAAATCGTTAATCACAATCATTTGAGTTACAATTAATCGTCATGTAAAATGTCATAATCGTGACAGCCCTAACGTCAACAAACCAAAAAAGATTCAAAAGGACTACAGTAATAACTGGATTGAAGGGTACATCCACCATATTCAAGGTACGCCCAAGAACGCTTTAGACTTAAGTTTACCTTCCCAGATGCAGACATGGCTCTGGCCCTCTCAGCATGCTGGGTGTAAGCGTTGTGCGGGGGGGCTAAGGAACCGTTCTCCGCCCCACCGCTCCCACCTTGTCCGGACCACGAGGCCAGCTGGTTGGTGGAGCCGCCAAGCGAATCCTGAAATCAATCAATCAATAGTATGTCATCAATGAGATTGAAACAACTGCATTACCTGTCCTCAAGTTAAACTTATGTTTAGGTGTGTTTAGCTGCAAGTCATATATTTGGGTTAAAACTAAAGTATTTTATTGTTTTTTTTTTTTTTTTAATGTTAAAGCTCTATATTCAGTAATAATTGTAGAGTGTTTGTTCAGTAACAGGGGTTGTCTCTCAATCTCTTTAAAATAAAAGGTTAGGGTTATATAATCGGAATATAGAGCTATTTAACGCTTGTTTTAATAAAGAACATATCACTTAAAGCATCTTTCAGGGTTAAAACACTAGACCAGGGGTCTTCAATAGCGGGTATGTGACCCCTAGGGGGTCCTCAGAGTTAATACAGGGGGTCACCACTTTTTTCTACAAGCTCACAACGCCTCACAGCGTGTAGATCAGCTATTTTCGGCAGAGTGGTTTGGTGTTGAAGGGAAAAAGGAGCAAACCAAGTACAGAGCTAAAGGTCAAGTTGTATTGAGGGGCTTATGTGATTAATAATGTGACACACTTTTATAAAATATGTAGTGGGGGTCCCTGCTTTGTCTCTCTCCATGGGGTCCTTGGTCTGAGACAAGTTGAAGACCCCTGCTCTAGACTTCATTAAGGAACAAACACATATACAGTACAGGGTTTGGTTTACAGAAATACATGGTGGTCCAACATCAAACAACTCACAGGAATATTGTACTGTACATGTCTTCACCATGGCAACTTGGAGATAAGTGCCACACACACACAAGAGACTATTTATTCACCAATACACGGGACCAAATAAAGCCAGAGATACATGGGAAGAAGACATGGAGGGGGACGTATGGAGGACCGAGGGGTAGAACTGGGATAACGAGTATATTTTTTATTTCCTCACGCTCTTGGTCAAATCCCTGCGGCTAACGTGACCGGGAAGCACTCGCCGCTGGGAGGCGGAGCCACGGGCGCCACGGCGACCGAGGCGCGAGGGGGAGTTCCCCTCGCTGAGGGAGCGGCCGGGTTCCTCGTAGCCAATCAGCAGGAAGGGGGAGGAGCGTCGCTACACATAGGAGATGGGTTAGACCGCTAAGTGTGTGTGTGTGTGTGTGTGTGTGTGTGTGTGTGTGCTGTGTGTGTGCACGCGTGTGTGCGTGTGTGCGCGTGTGTGTTATAGATCCAGGTCTAAATTATAATGGACACAAAGTCAGTAACAAAGTCAAACTATTATCGTGATCTAAAAGATATAGCAAATCATTAGAGGATTCATGTCTTGGGAAAAACATATCTATGCCTTTATCTCAAGCAGTTTGATAAAGGCACTTGTAATGGTCTCAGTTCTCCCTACAAATATATCAAGGTAGGTTAGCTCGTGACCCACAAGAGAAATAGACTTTTGCTGGTATCGAAGCTAGTGAAAACAGCACATCTACAAGCTCACAACCCGTCTCTTTGCGCCGCGTCGTGAGCTTGTAGATCGTCGATCGTCCATTTTTACTACTTCTTAAAAAATGTTTTCTAATTGATGGAATTTCTTAGACTGTTCTTTTATATATTAATGAAATGACTACATAAAAAATCATGAAAATCATATATTTTTGTGGAATGTTTTTTTTTTTTTTTTTGAATGAATAATAATAATTAAAAACTAAAATAAGGGACCCATAAAAATGTGTCTGCGAGCCACAAATGGGTCCTGACCCACTGTTTGGGAAACAGTGCCCTGACCCACAACAATAAAGGTACACTTAGTTGCGTGGTGGCGGTGTGGTGCCATGGCATTGGTCCGAAGGTTCATTAGTCCAAACTCTGAAGGTTCATTAGTCCGAATTTGTTAAGAATACTATGCCTAACTCTAACCCTAACCTCAGTAACCCTAACTAAATTCGGACTAATGAACCTTCGGACTTATGGGCAGTCCCCGGCGGTGTCGCTTGCCAAAGACAGCGGATCTAAAATCTCAGCTTTTAGATCTGCTATTGTCGGGCCAAGCGACACTAAGTGTAAATCAGGTGTAAAAATGCACTCAAAACATCTAGCGATGGCTTCCTACACTGGACGACAGGCAGAGATAAAATACCTTTGTGCGTGTGTGTGTGTGTATGCGGGCACGCATGTGTTACCTGCATGTGTATTCCATCCACGGCACAGCTGATTGAGTCCAAAGAAGGGACATGTCTCACTGAGCCAGACTGGTAGGTACTGTGACAGACAGAAGCAGCATAACATTAGGTACAGTAGAGTTCACAGGTGAGTAAAGTCAGTCAAAATGTAAAATTATTAAGTTTACAATTACAATTTACAATTTAGGCATTTAGCAGACACAGGTAATACATCAATATAATAAGCAAGATAATATGTCTGTACATCAACAACAATATAACAATGCATAGGAATATCAATCTAGAAATACAATAACATAAGGCAGACCACCTAGTACCTAATCAGTAAAAAAAAAAAAAAACGTTTCTAAAACCTGAAAAAACAATCTAGCCTCATGTATGGTCATTGAGGGGAGTGTTACAGTAGTGTTATGGGTTTAGGTGGAGTCTGAAGAGGTGAGTCTTCAGTCCACGGCGGACACTAAGGAGTGAGTCTGTAGTTCTAATGGAAGCTATAGGGAGTGAGTCTGTAGTTCTAAGTGCGACAGGGAGTATATTCCACAGTTTAGTTTGCTTTTATTAAATGTCCGAGACCATGAAAAAAAACATTCCTTGGGCTAAGAATGGCCCTACAAAACTATGGTTTAGTGATGAGTCATCACTTTTCACAGTTTTGTGGGAGCCGCCTTTACCCCAAGGAATGTTTTTCGCGCAAAACAAATGCTTGCAATGGATTCAGAATCATGAAAAACCCCTAGTTTGACCCCTCACATGCTACTTAAAGCAGATTTATTTTGGTATGTTTTATCCTGTATAGTTAATTTAATGGGACCCCAACTTTCAGCAGCTGTCAAGGATTCTACTAGGGAAACTGAATTTCAGTCTTTGTGAGATGTGTTACTAGACACCTTTATAAACACATTGGTGAAGAAAGGTTTTGGTAAGGAATTTATTCCAGGACTCTTTAAGATATCCCCTGACTATCAAGAACAGATGTGGTGCTACGAAAATGAACAAAACAGAGAGGGCGCTGTTTTTCCCTTTTCTTTGAACGATGGCTAGCCAGATTGGGCTCGCACTAATTAGTCTTGGCAACTGAGAACGTTAATCCATGTTGGTCGTGCAAACCTCCAGCTATGGACTAATGTTTATAAGCACACCAGGCACCAGACAAGACACCACCGCTGAGAATTAAGGTCTAGAAGAGACGACGAGAGACTAAAACACCTCCGGTATCGTTTTAACCGCAGAACGGGAGGATTATTTTCTTGTCACGACGAGCGGAAAACCCATTTATCTCCTCCTGTAAACTACTGTGCAGCCACGGTGAATGAAGGACATTTACAAGGACACTTCATCACCCGGCTGACAGCCGACATGGATAAAAGCCCTTATTATACAGGAAGCAGACTGGTGTCCGCTTATGGGGTGCCATGTTTTTTCCCCCAAAACACAAGGTGTCGTTTCAGGACCAAGTTGACCCAGACTAGTGGGAGCCAGGAAGGGGAAGGAAGGCTTTAGAGCATTGGTTCTCAAGGTGGGGTCCGACCGTCCGGGGACCCCCAGGGGTCCCTGAGGGAATTCCAGGGGGTCCCCAGGTCAAAGAGAGCCTAGTAAACGCCAACTTTGACGAGGCTAGGTCAAAGATAGTCGGGATCCAAATGGACCCTTATGGGTAGAGTATGTACGTAACTCAGAGAGTGTACAAATGCATTGGTTCCATTCAAAATTAACATTGATTTTACAATATAAATTTGCTAATGCAGTGGTCTTCAACATTTTCAAGCCAAGGACCCCTTAGCTGAGAGGGAGATAAAGCAGGGATCCCCCATTTACCTATTGTATAACATTGTGTTGCAGCTTTTCATGGACTTGTTTGGCAGCACTGTCATCAGTACATGTTGGATTCATGTTAATGTGTATTTTCAGATATTTAACCACTTAAATCGTCGATAGTACATTTGACCTTTCACTCTGTTCTTGATCTGATCTTTTTTTTTTTACCTCTACACCTTTGCCAGTGTGCTCTAACAGGGCAACCCGACTTTATAGTACTTGTCCGATTCAATGGTAAGACGGATTTGCAAGTGTGACTCGTGTTACGGCAACCGCACTTGCAATTTCCCAGAACTGCATCTTTCTAGTTTACATGTGAAGATACATGTACTGTATAATGTACTGTGTGTGTGTGTGTGTGTGTGTGTGTGTGTGTGTGTGTGTGTGTGTGTGTGTGTGTGTGTGTGTGTGTGTGTGTTACCTGCTGATGCTACTCTTCCTAGACAGAGTATTACTGGGAGAGGCAGGAGGAGTCTGGTACGAATAACTGAAACTTCAGGTCCAAGATGACCTGCACACAGACACACACACAAAGATACAGTATGCACAGAGAGGTGACAAATGTTGTTAATGGACGTTAATTAAATGCAGCTGTGTGTGTGTGTGTGTGTGTGTGTGTGTGTGTACCTGTTCACTGGAAGGTGGCAGTTTATTGGGGTCTGCTGTGAGGTTGGTGAGGTCTTCTAGAATAGTCTGAAGGTGGGTTACCTCTCCCAGCATGCCGATCTCATGGTCCTACACACACACACACACACACACACACACACACACACACACACACACACACACACACACACACACACACACACACACACACACACACACACACACACACACACACACAATATATAAATCTGCCTTAATCTGGTTCCTGCTGACTTACTAACCTAACACAGGAATGCTGTTTGAGACTTCCCTAAAACACCCTGGACCAGTAAGACTCCCTAATCGGGAGATAAGCGACCGTCAGGTCGCAATGTCGCATACACAAACTTTAGAGGGCAATGGTAGCCAATCAGGAGGGAATATGGGAAATGGGACAGATCCATGTTGATGACATGAGTCTAGACATATTGTGTACCGCTTTGCGGTGGCGGAGATATGAGTAGGGCAAAAGTGTGACGTGACGTGATGTGACGGACAGACAGACAGACAGACAGCCTGTGGAGGTTTTGATAGTAACTGCCACCTGACGGTCGCAACAAGTTCCACACCTCCTAGACTATTCTCCATTCCCTAAAACACCATTAACTATGTTCCACACGTCCTAGACTCTTCTCCCTCCTGGCTCTCAAAATGTGGAATACACTCTTCATTGGAGTCAGAAATGTAGACTCCCTAACCCTAACCCCCCCCCCCCCCCCCCCCCCCCCCCCCCCCCCCTGAATGTTCACCTCTTTAGACTACACCTTTTTCTTTTTCAGGGAAACATGTATAGTATAATTGTCAGCTTTCTTGTCTTTAACATTGCTAACAGTTTCCTAGAGGCGCTACATTGTTATCTCTGCACGCTAGTTGTGACTATTTCCCTTGTTGTTTATTGACTAGAGTTCAAGCTTACTCTGCTTTTTCTAATTGTATCACTCTGGATAAGAGGGTCTGCTTAGCCTACTGTAAGCAGACATCCCGAAAGTTGTGTGAGTCTCCCGGAAATTAGTGTCTGCTCCCAGACACCCGCGAGTGGCAGTGAAGCTCCCGAAAATGCTGACCAATAAGCAGATCCGGTCTAAAGCCACGTAAGAGCCACAGTCACAGACCTGATCTGCAACCCACGATGCAATTTCTGTATTCTCATTCGTCGTTGAACTGTCAATCTGTCAAATGAATGATTGTCATTCGCGGTGGGAGATGTGGGCGTCTAAAAGTGACCAACCCCCAGGCGGGGGTATAATCAGGTGATAACAAGCAGGTTTCTTTGCGTGATGACAGATCATCTTGCTTAATATGAATAAAATAACAGTACTTTACAACTGTCGGGTAATTTTTCGCTCCGAGTCTGTCGGTTGCCGACGACAACGGTGCTGGGGGTGGACATAAGAGTTGTGACGCACGGCACTGTTGTTGTGCCTGGTTGCACACTAAACTGAAAGCTGTTGTGTTGCTGGAGCGCACCCAAACTGAAGAAATGACAAATGAGAGTGAGTGAACTTTCTGCCAAATAGGTAAGACATGCATTATATTAAGCCTATTTCTGCTGCCGTGCAGAACCATTTTTAACCGTATAAAACGATGAATATCCCGGGAAAAAACTTGCACATGGGCCCACCCAGACCTCCTGGAAATATAAATCTTCAGGTTGGGATGTCTGTGTTAGGGTTCCCACACATCTTTACCAATTCATTTCCAAAACCTTTCCAGAATATTTAACCCAATTTCCAGGACTATATAACAATAATTCTGCTCAATAACGAGTCGTTTACTCCTATGCGCAATGCCCAAAGACAGGTAGTTATGCCAGTGGTTCTCAACCTTTTCAGGCTGTGACCCCTGAAATAATCATATTTTAACTGGGGACCCCACCCTGACGAGCACTAAGAGTTGAGGAATTTTGTTTTTGTATAACACGTTTCTATTGTGAAAATAGCAGATCTACATGCTCACAACGCCTCGCGTTGTGAGCATGTAGATCTGCTATTTTCACAATTTCTGCCTCTAATATTTGACAATTTGGCCAATGTTTAATTTGTCAATTCAGTATTAACAAAATCAATAACCAAAGACAATGTGTAGTTATTTTTTCCAGGACCTTCCAGGACCCCTTGATCAATTCCAAAACTTTTCCAGTACTGGAAAAATATTTTTCTAATTTCAAAATATTTCCAGGAACTTCATGACCGTGGGAACCCTGGTAAGTTGTATTATTGACAGCATGTGACCCACCAGCACAGGTTTAAGCAAGGTGACAAAGCTGCAGAAGCGAGCTCTCTCCTCCACCAGGGCTCTGACCACAGCCTTCTTCTCCGTCTCCTCCAGGACGGCGTAGCGCACGTTCACGTCCTGCAGCGCGCTGTCCAGCTGTCCCCGCGCCTCACCCTTCCCTGTGGAAACACACACACAGGTAGGAACCAAAATTAGACTGGAATATATCAACCGTGGACCAGGGCATTCAAGAATAGTGATTTTTAGTATTCGAATTATTCAAACTCAAAGTATTCGAATATAGTTGAATATTCTACAGGACTGGTCAAACTGTCAAATATTAAGTAAGCAAGAGGCGAACATTGTGAAAATAGCCGATCTACATGCTCACAACGCTGAGGCGTTGTGAGCATGTAGATCTGCTAGTTTCACAATATTTATCTGTGGAACCGAGTCACATTAAATGTAATACCTACAATTCCTAGTGCTTGTCAGGGTGGGGGTCCCCAGTTCAAATATGTTTATTTTGGGGGTCACTGCCTAAAAAGGTTTGAGAACCCCTTGCTATAGAGCATTAACAAATTCATCCACCAGGGGCATTGACAGCTCATTCTTAAGACTTACTATCTAGCCAAGCTTTATAAACTATATACTTTTTAAAGAGAAAACAATAAAATAAAATAAAAATAAGCGAATATTCGACTTCGGTGAAGAACGTCGAATAGTGAATTTGATATTCGAATATTCGAATATTTGGTGAATGCCCTACCGTGGACCCCTTGTTGAAGACCTCTGATCTAAAGTCCTAGCAGCAAGCAGCTTTACTGTAAGGCAATGGCTGTAGTGTCTGACTTCCACCAGCAGAGGTCAGCACAACACCACGCACAGTAACATACCCACACTCAGTCAGATGTCTCTCACACACATACTGGATGATCTTGTGTGTGTGTGTGCGCGTGCACTGAGTGTGCGTGAATATTTAAGCCTGACATTGTTGTTAAAATATAAAGTGTGTGTGTGTGTGTGTGTGTGTGTGTGTGTGTGTGTGTGTGTGTGTGTGTGTGTGTGTGTGTGTGTGTGTGTAAGATGCATAACGTTGTTGTCGGGGGGAAACCTTGTATGTCCAAAACCGTTCGTTTATGTATTCATCATTTTGACTAGTGAAAATAGCCGAACTACAAGCACACAGCGCCTCATACCGCGACACGCTGTCTGCTTGTAGATCTGCTATTTTCACTAGCTTTGTGCGGTAGATGAAGCAGGGCTTTAAATAAGAAAAAACATACACATTTGAACCTTGGAGATACCAGGTTTCTGCCCGACAGTGTCGATAAGAAGCATTAGGATGAGTAACAAACCAAGGGAGAGAGAAAATGAGAGAGAAACAGAGAGAGCAATAGAAACAGAGGCACACAGAGAAACGGGAATGATCTCTTTCTCTCTGATGTGATTTAAAGCTTGTTTATTGGAGTCAACCACCAGCCATGTGAGCTTCACCAGCTAACAGTCACATGAGAGAGAGAGAAGGAGAGAGAGAGGGGGGGAGGGGGATATCATCTCCACTTTGTGTCATGCACTCCCTTCCACACGCATGTTGGGAAAAAATAGCAAACTCATGATTCACACTCAAACAGTCTTGTTAAAACACCACTTCAACAAGTGCACTGATTATTGACACCATATGGCATCGGCGGGTTTCCTGGGTTCTGTGTTCCCCGGGTTACGAAAAAATCCAACACCTCCAGTATGTCGTCATGTCCAGCTAAACTGTGGCCATTATTCACATGTTATCTAGGACAATGGTCTTCAACAAGGGGGTCAGGGACCCCTATGGGGTCCTCAGAGTTACTACAGGGGGTCCTCCAAATCGTTGTTTGATAGAAACCTTTTTTCTCTTTTTTTTATATGAATCGCTTGAACCATAAAAGCTCACAACGCCTCACACTTGTGAGCTTGTAGGTCGGCTATTTTCGGCAAAGAGCTTCGGTGTAGAGGGGAAAAAGAGCAGACTAAGTACAGAGTGAAAGGTCAAGTTTATAAAGTATTGACGGTTCAAGTGGTTAAATATCTGAAAACAAACTGACATGAATCCAAAATACACTGATGATTGTGCTGGCAAACAATTAAACTATGGAATCTATGAACAGGTTGTGGGTGTCCCTGAAAACGTTGAAGACCCCTGCTCTAAGACAATTGACCCAAATCTGCACTGAACGCGACACTGCTCCTGGTAGGCTGGTTGAACACACTGTGTGTGAACTGTGAACTTAAGTAAATGCACTTAGTTACTTTCCACCACAGGTCAGGCGTAGCGTTTCCACAACCCAACGGTAACACTGTGGTGTCTGTCTGTGCGTGTGTCCACATGAGGACACAGTGACCTCATAGTTTACATAAACCTATCCTCAAGGCACGATGAAAAATGACATTAGGGGACTAGACAGACAGACGGCCTCACTGCTCAGAACACAGTCCAACACGCAGCATTGTTCAATAACTAGCATCCATCTAGAAATGCACAGGGCTCGACATTAAGGCTTGTCCTGTTGTCCGGGACAAGTAATACATCCTTCTGGACAAGTTCATTAAAAATGTACTTGTCCGTTGGACAAGTGGCTCTTGGTTTCACTTTTTCTGTGACGCTCCTAGCAGCTTTGTGCTGCATGCACACTATGGACTGACGATAATATGGAGTGGAGGGTCGAGGGAGCAAGAGGGGTCGTTGGCAGTCCTTTTGTTTTTAATTCTCTATCAATGTCTGACTCCTATGCATGCATTTAAGACAGAGGTCTTCAACAGGGGGTCCCCAGAGTTACTACAGGGGGTCCTCCAAATCTTTGAGTTTTTTTTCTCCTTTTTTATATTAAACACTAGCATCCATATTCTGCGAACTTTAGCCAAAAATAGCCGATCTACAAGCTCACAACGCCTCGCTTGTAGATCGGCTATTTTTGGCAATGAGCTTTGGTGTAGAGGGGAAAAAGAGCAGACTAAGTACAGAGTGAAAGGTCAAGTTTATTAAGTATTGACGGTTCAAGTGGTTAAATATCTGAAAACACAAATTGACATGAAACCAAAATACACTGATTATTGTGCTGTCAAAGGATGAAACTATATGGAATCTATGAAACGGTTGTGGGGGTCCCTGCTTCATCTCTCTCTCAACTAAGGGGTCCTTGGCCTGAAAACGTTGAAGACCCCTGATTTAAGAAAGACATTACAGTGAAAGGTCTCATTTTTATCCGGACAAGTGACTTTTGTGCCCGGACAAGTGAATGGGAAATGTACTTAAGTACTTGTCCAAAGGACAAGTGCCTCAAAAAGTTAAAGTCAAGCCCCGAGTACACAAATTTGCGTGTGTGTGTTTGTGTGTGTGTCTGTTTCCCAGGCGACCGCCTGACTGATGGACTTCATACTTGCCGCGTGTTTGGCCGAGGGCCGAGTGGGACGTCGCTCAGTTTAATTCATAATGTAGTTTGGGTCCTGGGGGGTCCCTTCCCAGAACTGAGTCAAAAGTACAATATTTGCCTTTGAAATGTAGTGGCGTGAAAGTCATAAGCCTCCCCCTTATACAAATCAGTGGTGGGAAAAGTACTAACAATTTTTACTGAAGTAAAAGTACCAACACTGCACTGTAGATATACTCTGTTACAAGTAGTAAGACCTGTATTCAAAATGTACTTGAGTAAAAGTACTGGTTACTCATCATTCAGAATGTCCGGTTTCATGTTTTCGATCGTTAGAAAATAGCCGATCTACAAAGCTCACAATGAGTCGCATTGCGACGCATTGTGAGCTTGTAGCTCGGCTATTTTCAAATGGCCGAAATGTATATATTTGAAGTGAAGTGGTTATTGTATATTTTGAAATAATATTCAAAATCTACTAAGTAACTAGTAACTAAGGTTTTCAAATAAATGTAGTAAAAGTACAACATTTGCCTCCTAGATGTAGTGGAGTAGAAGTGAAATTACTGAAAACTGGACATACTCAAGTAAAGTACAAAGGCCTCAAAATTGTACTTGAGTTCAGTACTAGGTAAATCGTCGAGCGGAAACCTTGAATCTCCAAGTTTCAAATTTGTACGTTATTTCGTAAAGTAAAGCCCTGCATCATCATACAAGGCTGTCACACAAAAGTAGTGAAAACAGCAGATCTACAAGCACACAACGCCTCGCGGTGCGAATGGTTTTGGACAACGACAAAATCCACTTCGTTACTTTACACCACTGGTTTTACCCCAGTATTCCAAGTAAGTGTACTTCATCGCTGGCCACCACTATGAACAGAACAGCCTTTTATAAAAAAGGCGTAAATGTAAAAACACCTTGTATGAGAGAGCTCAGAGTGCCACTGTCTGCCTGGGGGACATGACTGTACTGTATGTGTTTCCAGAGGCTGCTAACAGGACTGTTACTGTACCTAGCGCTCACACACAGGCTGTAATCAAAAGGCTTATTCAGCACCGGGGTCTAGACCTGTGTGCGTCACACACTGATGATGTCACCCGTGTGACTCCTGGCCAGCCTGACAGACAAGCGCACACGCACGCACACGCACACACACACACACACACACACACACACACACACACACACACACATACCCTCCTAAGCAGTGGTTTACCAAGTGGGTGCAGTGACACAAGTCCAGGGGTGCCACAGAATACTTTGGATACTACTTTGGAATCTATCAATATCACTGCAGTTTAACCACTTAGACCCCTCCATGCTTAGTAAAACAGAGTTGAAACGAGTGTTTTGATCTACAACAAATTTCTTTGTAAAAAATATTAGATCTGCAAGCTCACAACATATCATGTGGCTTTTGAGCGTGACCACTACTGGATCAATCAAACTGTATCATGCATGAGCAGGATGAAGGAATAATTGTTTTTTTTAATTGAGCATACAGAGACATATGGATATGGCGACGCCCAATTGACATTTGCTGAAAGAAGACATGAGTGAAGGTATTGGCATCAAAATATACTTACAGTACCAAGTATAGCTATTAAAAAAGCACATTCCTAATAATAGGTTTACTATTAGGAAATACGAGATTTCCACCCGACAATGACGATATACTAGTGTTGTTGCTGCTCTTATACCACCATTATTACTGGGGTTGGTGTGGGCCAGAGAGTAGCCCCCCGCGGTCCGCAAATGGCCCGCGGGCCGCCTATTGGGGAACCCTGATGTACAGTATAGTAGCTGCTCCAGCAGGAAAGTAAACACTAAACGCGAGCCTATTTTTTCAAACGCATTTCACGTCACAGTCCCCCGATGGGGATCGAGGCGGGGCGTGGGGGGACACGAAGTGTGTTTGAAAAAAGAGCCTCGCAGCAGCTTGTGTATAGCGGCAAAGATGAATAGTGAGAGAGCTACAGTGCAACTGCAACAGGCGCTGCTCGAATGTGTCACACCCAGGCTCGCTCAGATCCCGCCCGTAGCTGCTGCTGATTGGTTGGAACCGGGCGGTGTTCGATGTAGCGCCAACCTCTGAGGCGCAATTTGGAATCGCACATGGGTTCTGGGCGGAGCCGTTCGTTTTCATCCCCATCGGAAGGTTAGTTACTCACCAGCGTTAGTTTCACTGAGGTTAGAGTTAGGGTTAGTGTTAGGTTTAGGTGGTCGCACCTCCGCGCGTTCCAAGCGAACAAAAAGGAGAGCTCCCCAGCTCCGGTTCAGCCAGTCAAAAGCTTCCATGGGCGGGGTTTGCCCTGAACTCATGTGCGTTTCCAAATAACGCATCTCTGAGAGGTTCCAGATGGAAGCTGTATAAGGAACTCAATGCGCCACCATCTGGCGGAGTCAGGTTAAAAGTTTGCAACATTTATTAAAAATGGCATTCATAAGATTGCCGTCCTGAAACGATATCCTCACAAGTATAGCAATACAAAGCTGTGTGTGTGTGTGTGTGTGTGTGTGTGCGTGCGTGCGTGTGTGTGTGCGCTCTGAAGTGGTCCTTCCCCCACATAATGACAGATCACACACACACACACACACACACACACACACACACACACACACACACACACACACACACACACACACACACACACACACACACACACACACACACACACACACACACACACAGATAAGCAGACTGGTGCACATATACACATACTGTGGGAGCACACTATACATGTGCAACTGCATCGACACACTGTACCAAGCACGCACACATGCGCGTGCATGCACACACACACACACACGCGTGCGTGCGTGCGTGTGTGTAGATGTGTCATGTCATCATTATGTGGTTACTGGTGGCCAACAATAGAACATGACTGAGCACTTTCACTCAATTACTCCTCCTTTCTCTCTCTCTCTCTCTCTTCTCTCTCTCTCTCTCCTCTCTCTCTCTCTCTCTCAATTGCAGAGAGCGAGAGACAGAGAGAGAGAGAGCGATAGAGAGAGAGAGAGAAAGAGAATAACAGAGAGATGTTTGGATGAGAACATGTCCAGAGATGTTTACACCACATCACACACTCTGATGTGGCTGGACCTGCCCTCTGCTGTGTGTGTGTGTGTGTGTGTGTGTGTGTGTGTGTGTGTGTGTGTGTGTGTGTGTGTGTGTGTGTGTGTGTGTGTGTGTGTGTGCATGTGCATGCAACGGCTTTGATTATGGGATGGCCATGCCAGGTGCTACCATGGCAACTGCAGGGTGTGTCACACAACCCCCCCCCCCTCCCAAAAAAAGAACACAACAAAGCACAATAGAGACGGACTTCCCATCAGCCACTGGGCCACACCCGGGGAACTCTGGGTTGTTATGGCGACAGAGCAGGTAAGCTAACACAGCTAGCACTGTTTGTTTAACTCAGTGTTTCTCAAATGTTCGCATTTCAAGGTGTCCCCTTAACTCTGACTCTGTACAAATGGAACCAAACGGACCTGTTAGTGTTCATGTGTATACTGTCAGAGTTACAGACTTGTAAGGGTCATTTTAGACCCCCATAAAGGAACCCACAGAGTCCCTGGAATCCACTTTGAGAACCACTGGTACAACTACTGCAGTGGTTATCAAAGTGCAGACCAAGGGAATCCCAGCAGTCCTTTGGGGAGGTTTTAACAAAATCCTTCTCTTCTGGGGGTCCCTGGTGTCAAATATTTTCAGATGGGGGGGATTTGCAGTGGGAAAGCTGAGGGGGAGACAGTATGTGAGAGACAGACAGACAGACAGACAGACAGACAGACAGAGAGTTTAGAGGACAAGGGGAGTGTATGCGATACTGAGGAGAGACATTTCTCATAGGAGCTGACCCTAGATCAACAAGGTATCAACCACTAATGTACGTCCATGCTTATTCCTTACCTTTCTTCACTTTCTTCTGTAGTTTAATGGTGTCTGACGACTTCTTTTTAATGTCTGCCCTGGCCTTCTTATACTCTGAGAGAGAAAGAGAGAGAGACAGAGCAAAAATAATCATTTTGGGGGAGAGATTTTTTATTCAACTCATTTACTGACCCAACCCAAGAATCCCGAGAAAGATCCGCTGGTCCAGACCGCTTCGCCCGAGAAACCCGAGCATTTAATTAGATTGCATTTAGAAAAATAATCCAAAATCGGATCACCGCTCCGGGGTTAATAGGTAACCTAGAGGTAGTGATTCCGTTCTGGGCCGGTAACCCGGAACCGGACACACATTTTTTGGCCGGAACAAGCCGTTTCTCTGTACTGTTCTTTCTTACTGTTTGCTTACTTTGTAAACACAGCTGAGGCCAACTCGAGAACGGAAGCTTGGAGTCACATGCGTTTTTTTTTTTTTTGTGTTCGCAAACGGCGAACTGCTTTGAATTCTAACATAATGCGATGCGTTTTAAAATGTGTTTGAAACATTACAGCTGTAAAAAATATATAATGTATATACAAAAAAAAGGCAGTATGCCCCCCTGGAAAAATATTCTGCCCGCACCCCTGGACTAAAGACACACTACGCAATTCCTCTGGGTTATTCCACAGACATTATCCACTGGTGTCAGACTGTGGGAGGTGAGGTGAGTCTCTACACTGTGTCACGTTCGCATAATGTGAGATGGAGTTACGACCGGGACAATGATTTACCTCCACCAAACTAAACACATACTGTACGACAAAGGATGAAAGCTGTGACACGTTCTTGAGTTGACATAAGAGGAGACATTGGGTAGGGCCGCAAATATTGATTATCTTCTTCCGTAATCGCTAAAAATGTCACTTAAATGACTGGCATGCAATTTATGTGGTTCACACTTTGAACAAACATGCGTTCTGTGGCACTGGGTTCCTAGCTCAACTCACTATGGGAACAGCGGCCCCTGGCGATGTATACAGAATGACCAGCACTTATATTAATACTTCATAAACCTTGTCATAAGTTGTCATATATGATTACAAACATTTCGTCATTGTCGGGTGGAAACCTCGTATCTTCAAGTTTCAAATTTGTACGTTCTTTCCCAAAGTAAAGCCCTGCTTCATTATACAAGGCCGTCGCACAAAAGCAGTGAAAACAGCAGATCTACTAGCACACAAGTTGTGTGCTTGTAGATCTGCTGTTTTCACTAGTTTAAATCATTTTTAAAATGATAAATGCAAAACGAACGGTTTTGGACATACAAGGTTTTCATCCGACAACGACGATTTATAATCATTAAAATGCCTTATAGACCCTGGTCTTACCAAACCATTTCCGTCCCCATTTCGTAACGCAGTCATAGAAACACGTGACCGGTTACTAGTATATACTCACCCATACAGTACTAAGCTACCTGCCGGAGGGTTAGGATTTAAGACTCTTTCACAATAAGGCACAAATCCTAACGTTTCACAAGGTTGTTTGCAAGGATGAAGCACGCTGCAGGAGTATGCAGGGGGGATAGCGCAGGAACCTTGTGTCCACATATATATATATATTTTTTCTTTTTCATACAGTATATTAATCTACTTGGTAAACAAACATTGTCAACAAAAAAGAATAGGCCATCTACAAGCTCACAACATGTTACAGCATGTATTGTGAGCTTGTAGACCGGCTATATGAGCTATATTCTTGAAACATTTGGAAAGTAAGTAAGCCGCGCCGAGCCATGTGGCCCATTAGGCAGGAGCCTACTGTACAGTATCTCCCGTTTCAGTAGTGTGAGGCGGCTTGATGCACAAGTACATCCCAGTATTCAGTAACATTCTTGAAGGGATCTCTGGCTAATACGACAAATATGCCTTAATACATTATAATTGTCCTCTATAACTACAATGTAAAATTAAAAACACCTTAAATATTTTATTTCTTCTAGAAATAGCAAATCTTTCACTCAATAGGGGAAATGCCCGTCGCAAGTTGATGATGTCATAAAACCATGTGTGGTCTATCCCACTTTATTTATGGCACACAATGTATGGCCTGAATGTGAAAATAAAAACAAACTTAATACTTCCTATGGTTAATATGAGCATCAAATCAATATTTCAAATGTGTGTCTTTTTGTTTTCACATGCATGCCATAAATTCCATAAGGATAGACCACACATGGTTTTATGACATCATCAACTTGCGACGGGCATTTCCCCTAAATTAGCTATTTCTAGAAGAAATCAAATATTTATGGTGTTTTTAATTTTACATTGTAGTTATAGAAGACAATTATAATGTATTCAGGCATATTTGTCTTATTAGCCAGGGATCCTTTTAAAAGTTTTGAAAAGTGACCTGGTTAATCGTGTCTGTGGGTTTTATAAATCTTTAGCCGACCCAAACAAGAGCTTGCGCGACTAAAAAATAACCACATTAGATTCATTGGAACACACCATTTCCAGAAAAGTAACTGGTTGGAGATACAAGGTTTCCAACTGACAGCGACCACATTACAGTACTATCTAATCTGGAGTTGTGCCTTGGCATGGAACAAAAACACAATAATGTCAATACCTTTCACTATGAGCGGTGAAAACATTCTTTGTGCACGGTGGTGAAGTGAAGCTGTTTGAACCACGTTCAACCCGGTGCCCCTGGTTTCACTATTTGCTGCACGACGTTGAATATAGAGCTTAAGTGGTTTAAACTTAATCACTTTAAGACGGTCATGACAGGACCACTGCAAAATTGGACTGTGTGTACTGTATATATTGTTAGCATTGTATGTGTGTGTGCGTGTGTGTGTGTGTGTGTGTGTGTGTGTGTGTGTGTGTGTGTGTGTGTGCGTGCGTGCGTGCGTGCGTGCGTGCGTGCGTGCGTGCGTGCGTGCGTGCGTGTGTGCGTGCGTGCGTGCGTGCGTGCGTATGTGCGTGCGTGCGCGCGCGTACCTTTTGCATGGTCTTTGTCCAGCTGACTGGTGACCTTCTTCCATTCCTCTATCTTCAGCTCTAATGGAGAGATGAGACTGTCTGATAGAGACCTGATAGACACAGATGAGCGAGAGAGAGAGAGAGAGAGAGAGAGAGAGAGAGAAGGGGAGAATTAATTATTTCGAACACAACTATATATCAGCCCCTTCCTGCCAAAACACTTTTGCTGCCCCTTACTTTGAAGGGATGCATTTTTCTTGCTGCCGCACCGCTTCCTCCATATGTATACATTCAGAAGAACTATTAGACGAAACACTAATCATGCAACAATGTTTTCGAGAGACAGTAGGACACTGTATAGTTTTAACAATAGAAAGGGTGGTTCACCTTACCCACAGGTTCATCTTACCCCGTTCTCCCCCTATTACGTTTTACAGTAGTCAGATTGTTCATTTCTGTTCTGCGTACGGTAATGCCAACCAGTTGAAGAAACCACAGATTAAGGCTTCAACATTTGCTTTTATGAAATTTGAGTTTAATGGAAATTATTGCAAATTTGGACCACTTCAAATGCTCCTATCTTAATAAGCAAACATAACATATCTACAAGCTCTCAATGCTTCGTAGCACGACATGCTTCCATAGAAGCTTCAGTGAAATCTAATACATCAGAGCTGAGAATGGAAAACTTTAATTCCATTCAGATTCCAGGATTTCAAAGCCATGCTGTGTCACTGTTCAATCGGGCCAGTGTGTCAAGACGAACATTACTGATCTACAAGGCCTCTGTGTTTGTGTGTGCGTGCGTGCGTGCGTGCGTGCGTGTGTGTGTGTGTGTGTGTGTGTGTGTGTGTGTGTGTGTGTGTGTGTGTGTGTGTGTGTGCGCGTGTACATACGTGGTGAACAGCTTGAGTTTGGACTCGATGCTGCGGTGTCTCATACACATCCTGGTCAGAGCTGAGCCGATCTCCTTGGTGGCTCCTGGACACACAAAGACAACACACCTGTGTTACATTCAACTCATATCACATCACAGCAGTGTTGATATCGTCGACTAAAGCTATGACGAAAAATGTTTGTCGACTGCGTTTTTTTCACTGACAAAAATGAAATAAAAACTAAACAAAAACTACTGTAAGCTGTGGTGACTAAAACTAAGACTAAATATATTGACAATTTCTTCAACAAAATAAAAACTAGACTAAAACGTTAGGGAGTCATTTTATGTTTGGTTGTTCTCAGGCGTGATGAAAATAGCCGATCTATAAGCTCACAAGCGTTGTGACTTGTGAGCTTGTAGATCGGCTATTTTCAGCACGCAACCAAGTGTAAAATCAGTCATTACGATGCCATCAAGTCCTGCCAAAATACATTTTAGTTGACTAAATCAACAGTAGATTTAGTCGCCTAAAAACATAATGATATTTAGTTGACTAAAACTTTTCAGGTGAATAAATTATGACTAAAACTAAATTACATTTCATTCAAAAGACTATGACTAAAACTAAATCAAAATTCGCTGTCAAAAACAACATTGCATCACAGCCATACAATAAACATGTACAATACACTATATCACTCAGGGGTCTTCTTCAACGTTTCAAAGTCTCATTAGTCTGCAACGTCGGAACAACATTGCGCACCCGGATTCAACCCCGGGTCTGCCGCACTGCCAAACGCCTCATCTACTAGCCTAACAGGGAATCATTGATTAAACTGAACTTTAAAGAAAAAGTGAACCAATAAACTGGCAAAGTGTGAAACTGAAAGCGCTAATGATAGGAGAGGAAGACTGTGTAGGAGAGACAGACAGTAGGACAGCTGAGACACACATGTCTTGCTTGTCATTTGCGCACACACGCACACGCACCATCATTTGAATATCAAAATCTAAGAGCAACACTAACCAAAAACACACACTACACATGTAGTTTTAATCATAGCCTTTTGAATAAAATTCCATTTAGTTTTATTCATCTGAAATGTTTTAGTTTTAGTCGACTAAATATCATATGATTTTAGTCGACTAAATCTACTGTTGATTTTGTCGACTAAAATGTATTTTGACGGTGCCTTGATGGCGTCGTGATGGCTGATTTTATACTTGGTTGCATGCTGAAAATAGCCGATATACAAATATAAAATATACCAAACATAAAATGACTTGTCTTGTCTACTGGATCTCTTCTCCACTAGTCCCTCCAAAACATTTTAATCTAGTTTTTATTTGTTGACAAAATTGTCAATTTATTTAGTCTTAGTTTTAGTCATCATAGCTTAGTTTGTTTCATTTTTATTTAGTTTTCGTCAGTGAAAAAGGTCGACGATCCACACACACACACACACACACACACACACACACACACACACACACACACACACACACACACACACACACACACACACACACACACACACACACACACACACACACACACACACACACACACACACACTCTGAGTCATAGTTGCATGCAGGAGTGATCTGCCACACCCAAGCATGAGGAATGGATCTAACGTTAAGGTGTGTCAGAGGTGTGTTTGTTTTATTCACTATTTTGATTCACCTCGCCCCCTCCCTGGTGCTCTGTGTTCAATGGTCAAAGTCAACTTGCACACATGTACACACACCCACGAAAATGCAAACACGGTCTATACAAACACACGCGACAAACGGCTACACAAACTGGTAGGGGACAAGCCTAGCTGAGCTAGACATCCCAGCCATGTTAAAACAAGGAGGGAATAGATACTGCAGTTAGTTAGCTAGATGCATTAGTATCGAGGCTGGCCCCAGGCTAGTAGGGGACTGCCCCATAGGTTGAACTCCCGTTGGGTCGAACAGCGTCGGTAGGTTAGATAATCACCCGCGAGCGTCGGCAGGTTAGATAATCACCCGCGTCACGGTTACTGAGGTTAGGTTTAGGGTTAGGGTTAGAGTTAGGCATAGTTTTACTGAGGTTAGGATTAGGGTTTGGGTTAGAGTTTGGTTGGTCGATCCAAAGGGTGTTCGACCTAATGACATGTTACCAAACTGGTAAACCTCTGCGTCTTACACCTTAAAAAGCGTAAAACGTTGCCAAAGCGTGTGTGTGCTTGTACGTCTGGATATGTGCAGTGTGTGTGTGTGTGTGTGCGTGCGTGCGTGTGTGTGTGTTGTCGCTTCTGAAGACAAATCATTATAAAACCCAAAGTGTTGTGTAAAGGTATAAATATTAATTTAGTGTATTGCTGGATGACTCATGGTGTGTGTGTGTGTGTGTGTGTGTGTGTGTGTGTGTGTGTGTGTGTGTGTGTGTGTGTGTGTGTGTGTGTGTGTGTGCAGGGCGTTGTCCATTCTGCTGTTCAGACATGTCCAATCAACCTCCCAGGTGTGGTTTTCCTACATCACTATGCATGTCAGTC
>NC_137815.1:26141862-26306862 GCF_963921795.1 Nannobrachium achirus
TGTGTGTGTGTGTGTGTGTGTGTGTGTGTGTGTGTGTGTGTGTGTGTGTGTGTGTGTGTGTGCGTGCGTGCGTGCGTGCGTCTATTAGTATCATTTGTTTGAAGTGCATCCTTTGTTGTGGTTTTACAGGCAAACAACAGGAAAATCATGCACGCACACACACACACACACACACACACACACACACACACACACACAGTCATAGCTCCTTCCTCTCCCACAGACACGAGCCTACGGCTGTCTGCATATCCTGTGAGTTGTTGTTGTTATAGTTGCCACGGCAACCGGTCATGAGTGGTCCACGAAAAAGGAAACCGTCGAATCGGCTGTTTAGATCTGTGGTTCTCAAGGTGGGGTCCATGGACCCCCCAGGAGGACCTTCACGAGGGCTCCAGTTTTTGAGGATGAATCACTGGTTTAGAACAAAAACAAAGGAATAAAAATGAGTAATACTGTTACTAGTACTAGTAAATATGACTTTCTCAGGTTCTCAGTGGACCCAAAGCGCTATTCCAGTGGTTCTTGAATTTTTCAGGCCGTGACCAACAAAAATAATCATATTTTAACTGGGGACCTCCCCACCCTGACCAGCATTAAGAGTCGAGGCATTACATTTTGTAGAACACGGTTATATTGTGAAAATAGCAGATCTACATGTGAGCAAATATTTAATTTGTAATTTTAGAGCTATTAAAAAGTCCTCAAAATGTCACCTTAGAAACATGCAGATACTGTTGAGTGAGAAAACAACGTTGCACATTAAGTTAATCATCTGGGGACCCCCCAAAAATGTTACATCATCGAGTTCATCAAAGGTCACGATGCTACAGACGAGACAGGGAGACCCTCTCTATCTGTCTCTGTGTGTCTGTCTGTCTGCCTGTCTGTCCACTCTTTTAATCTAATCACATATAATGTCATTTGTACAAGTCTAAACTCAATTGGGTCTAAAGTGAACACGGAGTGACATGACCCTGTGACCTCACTCGCAGCCTGGTAAACAAACACATGAGCTGCATGTAGGTCACCATGACAGAGCACTGCCGTGTCATGTACTGTACATCAAACGCAGCAGTGGTTCTCAAACTAGGGTCCTTGATGGTCGGGGGATATCTTCAGAAATAGTGTCATATCTTGGAATAAATTCCTTACCAAAAAAATCCTTCACCAATGTGTTTGTAAAGGTGTCTAATAACATATCTCACAAAGACTGAAATTCAGTTCCCCTAGCCTAGGAGAATCCGTGACAGCTGCTGAAAGTTGGGTTCCCATTAAATTAACTATACAGGATAAAACACACCAAAATAAATATGCTTTAAGTAGCATGTGAGGGGACAAACTAGGGTTTTTTCATGATTCTGAATCCATTGCAACCATTTGTTTTGCACAAAAAACATTCTTTGGGGTAAAGGCGGCTCCCCCGAAACTTTGAAAAGTGATGACTCATCGCTAAACCATATTTTTGTGGGGGCCGTTTTTAGCCCAAGGAAATGCTTGCAATGGATTCAGAATCATGAAAAACCCCTAGTTTGACCCCTCACATGCTACTTAAAGCATATGTATTTTGGTGTGTTTTATCCTGTATAGTTAATTTAATGGGACTCCAACTTTCATCGGCTGTAACGGATTCTCCTAGGGAAACTGAATTTCAGTCTTTGTGGGATGTGTTACTAGACACCATTACAAACACATTGGTGAAGAAATGTTTTGGTAAGGAATTTATTCCAGGACTTTTTAAGATATCCCCCGACTATGAGGAGTTACAGGACTGTAAACCTGAGCGTTTACAAATGGACCTAAATGGACTCCATTTGTACACTCTCAGAGTTGGGATCTTATACTAGAGATTGCGGTACCAGAGATAGAAATTAGGGTAAGACTTTATATTAAAGTCGGATCTATCCACAACTTTCCAACATCCCATCGTGCATTGCACGGAGTTGCACGGAGCTTCCGGCGCCACAGCCGAGTGTGATCTACAAGCTCACAACGGTTGCATTTGCGACGCGACGTGAGCTTGTATGTCTGCTGTTAACCGGAAGTGTGTTGCAAAAAAATCTCCAGTAAATTCCCGCGGAAAGAAGTGGGTATAATGCACTTCATAACTTTATAACGTGCAGTTCTGCTGAGCTTATAAATCATTATGACCAGCGTTATAATACGTTATAAATGTTTAGTTGTCATAAATGAATATAAACATTTATAACGAGTGTTAAGATGCCTTGTATGCACATTATGAATGTGATTATAATACATAGACCCAACCACTTTGAGAAAAGTGTTACTGGAAACTAGGGTATTATATGGGGGCCCGTGGTCTAATGCATACCAAACTGGGGGTCTTTGAAATCCAAAGGTTTGAAAAAAAAGGAAACACACACACACACACACAGACAGATATATCACACACACACACACACACACACACACACACACACACACACACACACACACACACACACACACACACACACACACACACACACACACACACACACACACACAGATATATATTAGATTTGTGTTGTCAAAATGTAGGGGAAAATAATAATTCCAGATTATTTTGGTACACTCTCTGAGTTGGGGGGGCGGGGTGTCCGTGGCCTAATACAGGGGTCTTCAACAGTGGGTCCTCAGAGTTACTGCAGGGGGTCCTCCAAATCTTTGTGCGATAAGAACTTTATTTTATTTTTTCTACACTAACCTCTTTAACCCTAGTATCCCTATTCTGTTTGGAACATTTGCCAAGAATAGCCAATCTACATGCTCACAACGCCTCGCAGCGCGAGCCGTTGTGAGCTTGTAGATCTGCTATTCTTGGCAAAGACGTTTGGTGTAGACTAGAGGGAAAAGAAGAGCAGACTAAGTATTGACAGTTCAAGTGGTTCAATGTCTAAAAATCAAACCTCGGTTCGAATTGAAGCGGTGGACAGATAAAACTTCTTTTCTGAATGTATTTGGAGAGCTGGTATGACAGTTGGTATAATAGGTTTAAAAAATAAAATAGATTAAAACACATACATTAAAATAAGAATTTGTAATTAAATAAATAAATATAAAGTGTTTAAATAAGACAGATAAACCCTGAAGGCCAAATTTCCACCGCTTCAAAAACACACATTAGTCCAACAACCTACACTTATGACAGTTCTGTCAAACAAGTCTACGCTGTCTAAGAAATCCATGAACCTTTTTAATCTGCAACACAGTTTTATACAATACATCGCGGGGGGTCCCTGCTTTATCCCTCTCTCAGCGAGGGGGTCCTTGGCCTGAAAACGTTGAAGACCCTGGCCTAATACATTAGTCTGGGGGGTGGGGGGTCCCAGAAATAAAAATTAAAAAAAAGGTTTGAGAACTGCTGGACCTTTGGCCTTTCAGGATATGAGCCTGAGCTGAGCTCAATGCGTTCCCTCTGGCTGTTCACTGCACTGCTCTTCTGTCGTTGTTGTCGGGTAGAAACCTTGTATGTCCAAAACCTGCCATTTCTCATTGTTTTAACCATCAAATACCTGGAATGTGTCCGAGTCGCGGTAGATTTAACCACTTTAACCATTATTTTGTGCTTTAACTATTGAAATTAGCAGATATACAAGCTCACAGCGCGGCACCGAGTGCCGCGCTGTGAGCTTGTAGATCTGCTATTTTTTTTTAATCGTGAAAATGTGTGCAAGTCTTTGACTATCTTTGCCCCGATCTTTGACCAGACTTCTAAATTATTTCCTCTAAATCAGTGGTTCTCAAACTTTTTCATGTCAAGGACCCCCAAAATGAAATTTATTTGGGCGCAGACCTAGTCTAGTTCCAGACCCTGAATCGCTAGCCACACCCCTTTAAATGTTTTGTTTTGGCGATTCAGGGGTCTAGAAGTGCTCTCATTGAAGAGTCCTCCCTCGGTTGAAAATCCGTACGGCGAATCAGCGTCGTGAATCAGTGTCTTGTGATCAGCGTGGGTGGGGGTTTCCCAGAACTCATGTGTGTTTCCAAGTAAACAAGCGCCGCCGCCGTACCGTATCGCGCATCGCGATAAAATGCGGTAAATTGCGGTAAAATGCGATCGTATCGATCTCGCTATGAAACACCAGTAGCAGGCATGTTATGTTGTGTTTGATTACTAGTTCGTAGTGCTCCTATTCTGACTGTTTCTTTGGTTAGCAAGTAGCACTAGCAAGCAACAGGCTAGCCACTAGCCAGCCACACTATGTCATGTGTTGGTCGGTGAACCAATCGCTGAAGACTGCCTCTTTTTGGCAACGCCCATCCCTGCAATCGCCTTGGGGGAAAGCACTTTCAGACTGAATAATGAAGTGAAACGAAACGTCAATTCAGGCTGAGTGTCAGGCTAGCGCAGACCCCCATCTCAAAATATGTTGTTCCAGTTACCCCCCAGAAGCAGAGATTTGAGTTACAAAAGTCTGCTTTGAAAAATACATATTGAAGAATGTGCACACATTTTCACGATTTTTCAAAAATAGCAGATCTACAAGCTTACAGTGCGGCACAGAGTGCTGCACTGTAGATCTGCTATTTTTGAAAAATCGTGAAAATGAGCTTGTAGATCTGCTATTTTTCAATAGTTAAAGCATTGAATAATTCTAGGCCTAAATGGGTGAAAAACGATTTAAACTAGTGAAAATATGCGCACAATGCAGCGTTGCGTGTTTGAAGATCTGCTATTTCACTACTTTTGAGCGAACCTGTTCTGATGAAGTACGATGGAAGTATTGTAAGGCTTTCATTTATCCCAAAAAAGAAAACATAGAAGTTTGAAACTTGGAGATACGAGGTTACTTTCTGCCTGACAGCTATGTAATGAAGGCTTGTTGTAATGAGCCTATTTATCTGACATCACTGTTTACCTGGCTTCTGTAATGTTACATAACCGGCTTACACACACACACACACACACACACACACACACACACACACACACACACACACACACACACACACACACACACACACACACACACACACACACACACACACACACACACACACACACACACACACACACACACACACACACACACACACACACACACAGTATGCCAACAAATACAACGATGGATATACAGGCAAGCTTACACAACGAGATACCCATAGCAACTGACACACATGGAAATATTCACACGCAGCGGGTGTGTGTGTGTGTGTGTGTGTGTGTGTGCGCGCGTGTGTGTGTGCGCGTGTGTGAGAGGGAGAGGGTTCTTAAGTTCCCACATGAACAGTAAGATGAGAAGCTAGGCATCGCTGTGGCAACCAACTATGGAATCCTCACATGCACACACCTACCAGACCGGTTCACTCACACATGAGCGCGCGCACACACACACACACACACACACACACACACACACACACACACACACACACACAGGATCAAAGCAGAAAACATTAAGCGTTTCTACATGTGCTTCTGATGTGCTGTCAACAGTACCTGCACTGTGCTTTGTGTGTGTGTGTGTGTGTGTGTGTGTGTGTGTGTGTGTGTGTGTGTGTGTGTGTGTGTGTGTGTGTGTGGACTCGCGTACGTGACAGCTGGCTTTCAGATAGAGCAATCTGTGCCTCTCCACGATGCACACTCATGCTCGTGCGCGCACACACACACACACACACACACACACACACACACACACACACACACACACACACACACACACACACACACACACACACACACACACACACACACACACACACACACACACACACACACACACACACACACACACACACACACACACACAGGTGATAAGGGCCAGAGGAGAGCGTAAAAAACAGATGGAGAGAAATAAGGAATGAAAGAGAGGAAAGGGAGTGAGAGGAAGAGAGAGAGAGAGAGAGAGAGAGAGAGAGAGAGAGAGAGAGAGAGAGACAGACAGACAGACATAAAAAGAGACTTTTTGTGACACTCTGGTATGACAAAGTAATAATTTTCGAAAAGTCGAAAGAACAAAAAAAGTAAAAATTATGAAGGTTTTACACCAATAGTTTTCAAACCCCAAATTGATAACAATGTATTTGGCCGCAGACGCCCATCTGAAAATGGTTTGTGCAAGGATCCCGCAGAAGAGAAGAGTTGTGTAAAAAGAATATATATTATTCAACACTGTATATTATGTTCAAGCTGCGATCACTTTTTTTCCCCAGTAGCATTTATTTAGGTAGGCCTAACTGTGCGGGGCAAAAAAAGGAAGTGGTGGAAATGACGTGACCGCCACTTTATTTTCTACCGTTTTTCAGAGCTTCTGAATTAAAGTTTGGCAGCAGCGTTTGGAAACTGTGGAAGCCGACAGATCTGTCCCAAGATACTAGACAGAGAGAGAGAAACATACAGGGAAGACTTCTGTCCTAAGATACTAGACAGAGAGAGAGACACATGCAGGGAAGGCTTCTGTCCCAAGATACTAGACAGAGAGAGAGAGAGACACATGCAGGGAAGGCTTCTGTCCCAAGATACTAGACAGAGAGAGAGACACATGCAGGGAAGGCTTCTGTCCCAAGATACTAGACAGAGAGAGAGAGACACATGCAGGGAAGGCTTCTGTCCCAAGATACTAGACAGAGAGAGAGACACATGCAGGGAAGACAGTGAGACAGACAGACAGGCAGGGGTGTCGCACCAAATTCTGGGCCCTGGCTACTAGGCCTGGGATTTTTGAATGCTTTAACCAGTGAAAAATAGCAGATCTACAAGCTCACAGCGCGGCACCGAGTGCCGCGCTGCAAGCTTGTAGATCTGCTATTTTTGAAAAAGTCGTGAAAATGTGTGCAAATCTTTGAATATATGTATTTTCAAAGCGAACGTCTGTAACTCAAATTTTGCTTCTGGGTGGTCCCTGGAACTAAATATTTTGAGATGGGGGTCCGTGTCCAAATACATATCATTTTTTGGAAAGGTCTGAGAACCACTGACAGTAGTCTCTCAAGAACAGACTAACTGAGCTACCAGTTAAGTGATAAGGACTTTTTCTTTGACGATGGCTGGCCAGATTGCTGACATAGAAACTTAGGTTTTTCAAAAAATTCTAATTTTCACAATTTAAAAAAAAAAAAGCAGATCTACAAGCTCGCAAGCTCACTGCAAGCTTGTACATCTGCTATTTTTCAATAGTTTATCCATTCAGAACGGGTACACATTATTGTGTATCATTATTTTATGCTTTGACTATTGAAAAATAGCAGATATACACGCTCACAGTTGCGAGCTTGTAGATCTGCTTTTTTTGAAAAATTGTGAAAATTAGAATTTTGACCCGATTCTATAAGTGTCTTTTGAATCCTTCTAAGTTTTTTTTTGAAAAACCTATGTTTCTATGTCAGCAATCTGGCCAGCCATCGTCAAAGAAAGGGTCCTTTTCACTTAACTGGAGCTCAGTTAGTCTGTTCTTGAGAGACTACCGTCAGTGGTTCTCAAACCTTTTCATGTGAAGGACTCCAAAAAATGTATTGTATTTGGACACGGACCCCCATCTCAAAATATTTAGTTCCAGGGACCACCCAGAAGCAAAATTTGAGTTACAGACGTTCGCTTTGAAAATACATATACCTGTATTCAAAATAGAATTGTGAAAATGTGTGCAAGTCTTTGAATATCTTTGACCCGATCGTTGACCCGAATTCTAAATTCTTTCCTCTAAATCAGTGGCTCTCAAACTTTCACGTCAAGGACCCCCAAAATGACATTTATTTGGGCGCAGACCCAAAGTTTGAAACTTGGAGATACGAGGTTACTTTCTGCCTGACAGCTATGAAATGAAGGCTTGTTGTAATGAGCCTATTTATCTGACATCACTGTTTACCTGGCTTCAGTAATGTTACATAACCGGCACACACACACACACACACACACACACACACACACACACACACACACACACACACACACACACACACACACACACACACACACACACACACACACACACACACACACACACACACACACACACACACACACACACACACACACACAGTATGCCAACAAATACAACGATGGATATACAGGCAAGCTTACACAACAAGATACCCATTGCAACTGACACAGACACACACACATGGAAATATAATGTGTACCCGTTCTGAATGGATAAACTATTGAAAAATAGCAGATATACGCACTGCAAGCTTGTACATCTGTTATTTTTGAAAAATCGTGAACATTTGTGCAAGTCTTTGAATATTTTAAATCCTCCAAGTTTCAATGTCAGTGGTGCTCAAACTCGGTTTCGCGCTGGGAGCTTGTATATCTGCTATTTTTCAATAGCTAAAGTATAAAACAATTAAGGCCCCTCCACCTTGGGCCCTAGTAACTCTGTCCCACTTTCCCCCCACTTGTGACGCCCCTGGTCCCGAGATACTAGACAGAGAGAGAGACACATGCAGGGAAGACAGACAGGGCTAGAGAGAGACAGAGAGAGACAGACAGACAGACACACAAGCAGTGGGGTAATGTAACTACTAAGCACTTTACCTAAGTACTCTATTTAAGTACACTTTTAAGGTATTTGTACTTTACTTGAGTATTCCCACTTTACTTTTTTTTTTTTTTTACTTCTACTCCACTACATCTGAGAGGCAAATATTGTACTTTTACTCCACTACATTTATTTGATTCCTTTAGTTACTAGCTAGTAGCTACTTTGTAAATTCGATTAATATTACAAAACACACATTAACCACTTCACCTCTGTATACATTTCGGTCATTCGAAAATAGCCGATCTACACGCTCACAATGCGTCGTGGTGCAACGCATTGTGATCTTGTAGATCTGCCATTTTCAAAACGATTTGTATACATTTGACATCTTCAAATGGGACATTCTGCATAACGAGTACGTTCTTCTTTTGGTACTCTAAGTACATTTTGATGCAAATAATCACTAGTACCTTTACTCAAGTAGGGTTTGAATTACGGACTTTGACTTGTAACAGGGTAATTCTACATTGCAGTATTGATACTTTTACTTAAGTAACAAATGCGAGAACACTTTCCACCACTGACAGTGAGAGAGACAGACAGACAGACAGGGCTAGAGAGAGACAGAGAGATAGAGAGAGAAAGAGAAAGAGAGAGACAAAGAGATAGAGAGAGAAAGAGAGAGGGAGATATAGAGAGAGAAAGAGAGAGAGACAGAGAGATAGAGAAAGAGAGAGAGACAGAGATAGAGAGAAAGAGAGAGACAGAGAGATAGAGAAAGAGATAGACAGAGAGATAGAGAAAGAGACAGAGAGATAAAGAGAGAGATAGAGAGAGACAGAGAGATAGAGAGACAGAGAGAGAGAGAGAGAGAGACAGAGAGATAGAGAGAGACAGAGAGAGACAGAGAGAGAAAGACAGCTGTCAGACTACACAGGTGCATTGGAGACACACACACACACACACACACACACACACACACACACACACACACACACACACACACACACACACACACACACACACACACACACACACACACACACACACACACACACACACACACACACACACACACACACACACACACACACACACACACACACACACACACACACACACACAGCAGTGAGGAATGTGCTTGGTCAACATGCGTGTGTTTTTAAGGCCTAGTCAGAGCAACACAGTGCTAACAGTTAGCAGATGGAAGCAGGCTGGAGTCAAACCAGGCCAAGGCACCGAGGCAAGGCACCGAGGCAAGGCAGCGCAGCGCAGGTCAACAATGAACTGAAAACTCTGTCAATACTAGCACTCTCACACCCTTTGCCGTTGTACGTCACATAACTGCACAGACTACACATCATGTAAATACAGTTACTGTTAAGTGTCTCCGCTAGGCCAAAGGCGTGGCCTAGACTACGTTTTTCCCCTGTCCGTCCCACTGTCCTTCCGTCCCACTGTCCTTCCGTCCGTGTGAGTGTGCATGCACGTCTGTGAACAGCTAATCTCCGGCACCATTGGATTGACGTGAAACTGTGGACACACACTCCTTGGATGCCAATTAATCAGAACCTATGCCCGAAAAATCGTGAAAGTCTTTGAATATCTTTGACCCGATCATTGACCCGGCTTCTAAATCCTTCCTCTAAATCAGTGGTTCTCAAACTTTGTCATGTCAAAATTACAGGTATTTGGCCGCGGACCCCCCATCTCAAAATATGTTGTTCCAGGGACCACCCAGAAGCAGAGATTTGAGTTACAAAAGTTTCCTTTGAAAAATATATATTGAAGAATTTGCACACATTTTCACGATTTTTCAAAAATAGCAGATCTACAAGCTCGCAGCGCGGCACTCGGTGCCGCGCTGTGAGCTAGTATATCTGCTATTTTTCAATAGTTAAAGCAGTCAATAATTCTAGGCCTAAATGGGTTAATCGCATAGAAATATTTGAGAGGACATTTTCTTTCAATGAAAACTCATTTTGGCCTACGAGTGAATCAATGAGCAAAGCAAAGCGGTCTGATCGGCTTCTTCTCCCGTTGCGTGCAGCCGTGCACTGGGGTTTGTTGTCTGTTGTTGGTTGGTATGCCTGAAACCCCTCGGTTCCGTTGTGCGATTATTATTATTTATTTTAATCACATACATTTTCGGTAATTAATTCATCTAAATGAATCAGTTAAAGTCCCAGCCCTACTACTCTATAGTCAACATGTGATCAAGAGGGATCTGTCTGATATTCGCGTCTGATTGCCGTGAAACTTTGCACGCACATTCCCACATTGGCCTGCTATAGCGCCACCAGGAGGCCACAATAACATACCTGACCTGTCACCTGGCAGAGACCTGTGCATGAATTAGTATATGGGTCTTATGTAATTATTACAGAATTGTGTGTGTGTGTGTGTGTGTGTGTGTGTGTGTGTGTGTGTGTGTGTGTGTGTGTGTGTGTGTGTGTGTGTGTGTGTGTGTGTGTGTGTGCATGTCATGTCATGTCAGTAAAGCCAGACTGAAATGAAGAAAGCACCAAGAGAGAAACTGAGAGGCAGAGGAGGAAAAAAACACAAAAGTCACATGTAGAAACACTGTGGCTCTTTGTAGCCCCAGGACACACACACACAGTGTGTGTGTGTGTGTGTGTGTGTGTGTGTGTGTGTGTGTGTGTGTGTGTGTGTGTGTGTGGTAGAGCAAGTTTGTTGCTAACTGCTTCTGAAGGAGGGATAGGCCACACACACACACACACACACACACACACACACACACACACACACACACACACACACACACACACACACACACGCTGGTAGGGCCAGCTTAACCGTTAGAGGTGCGTTGAGCAAAGTAAGCTCTCCTGGAATTTTCATTCAAGAAGTGTGTGTGTGCGTGTGTGAGTGAGTGTCTGTCTGACTGTGTGCTTGTAAAGCCCTTTAAAATGATGTTACGGTATGCAACACAATTGGGGTTGCACCCAACATCTATCTATTTATAAATTACAGTGATTTCTGGTTGTGGATCTGTCTGTCTGTCACATATCTGGGGAACAACCTGTGTTGAAACGGTGAAAAGTGACCTCATCTGTCTTGGACATACATGGATTATGTTAGTGTGGTTGGATACAATCCCTTGTATGCCCATATATGGAGATCCCTAACAGAATCCCTTTTATGTCCATATATGGAGATCCTTGCTCTGTGTATCTGACATCACTGTGATGTCACCTGTTTATGCCCATATATGGAGATCCCTGCTCTCAGTATCTGACATCACTGTGATGTCACAGTGATGTGTCAGGGGAACCACAGCCTCAGGTGTTTCCCCTACGGTCGCAACCACTGTGTCCATTTTGTGCCCTCGTATGGCTATCTCTGTATCTGTCTGCATGACAACCTTTTATGCCCATATATGGAACTCTCTGCATCAGTCTCCAGCCGGCCTTGTGGTTGGAGTGTTAGCCCTGAGACTGGGAGGTCGGGGTCATACCAAAGACACAGCAGTGCCTCGCTGCTCGGCACTCAAGGGTTGGATTGAGGGTCCCTGCAACATAACAGCGTCATGTACTGGGGCTGTACTGCTTGTAAAGTACATCTAGCTGCCTCACGCTGCAGAAACAGGAGATACTGGCTCCTGCCCTATGGGCCTTGTGGCTCTGCAAGTAGGGCTGTAGGGCTCTCACAACTATTACATAATACTCGTCTAATCGCAATTATCTGCCATAATCGCGATTATGTTTCATAAACGTCAATCGTTTCCATGTTGAAAAATGTTCATATATTTAAAAAGAAAAGTAAAAAATAGTGGAAATAGCAGATCTATGTGAGCTTGTAGATCGGCTATTTCCACTATCAATGTTCTTTTTTAAGTATAAAGTTGTCAGTAATTTCTTTGTATATTTAGGTTGTGTCAACTTGTGCGCAACTTAAAAAGTTGCACACAAGTGCAACAAGTGCAACTTAAAAGCCTAAAAGCCAAACAGAAATGTAATTGTCAACGACAATTAAATCGTTGATCGCAATTAATTGAGTGATAATTAATCGTCATGTAAAATGTCATAATCGTGACAAACCTATCTGCAAGGCTTACTCTATCTGTCTGTCCATGTCCCCTATGATATGATTGATTAACTATTCAATGACACAAGGCTGCCAGGATGTCCCTGACATTTGCCTTGTGTTTTCTAAACAGCTGAAGCTGTATCTTAGATGAGATTTCCCAGTAACGCCAGACATACAGTACTCCACTATCTTCTAACTGCTCTCTCCCTGACTCTAGAGAGATCTGACTGTCTATGTGTTGTACTCTCGCATATCATATTAAACCAGGTTTATTATTGATTATTGATATGAAGTTATGAACTCTTTTACAGCCAAAGCTAGGCTAATCATATTGTCTGTTCCCTGCCATCAAAATCCCTTACAGTACATTTGAGATTTATAGAATAATATCCATCCATTATTTCCATCCGCGGTGTTGTTTAACAGACGCCCGCAAGTCTTATAGTGTCGTGAAAAGAAATCTGACGGCCACGAATCTCCAGTGCAAAGATAGTCAGTGGAATGTGGCTTGCTTTCACCCAAAATCAACACAAAGCAGAGAAAAGTAGATCCAGGGCCTCGATAGGGCATTCACGAATAGTGATTTTTAGTATTCTAATTATTCGACCTCAAAGTATTCGAATAGTCGAATAATCGGCAGGACTGGCCAAACTGTCAAATACTAAGTAAGCAAGAGGCAAACATTGTGAAAATAGCCGATACATGCTCACAACGCCTCGCAACACTCGCGTTGCGAGGCGTTGTGAGCATGTAGATCTGCTATTTTCACAATATTTATCTGTGGAACCGAGTCACATTAATACCTACAATGCCAAGTGCTTGTCAGGGTGGGGGTCCCCAGTTCAAATATGTTTATTTTGGGGGTCACGGCCCAAAAAGGTTTGAGAAGCCCTGGTATAGAGTATTAACAAATTCATCCACCAGGGGCATTGACAACTCATTTTTATGACTTCCTATCTAGCCAAGCTTTATAAACTATATATTTTTTAAAGAGGAAACAATAATACAAAAAAAAAATATATATATATATAAGCGAATATTCGACTTCGGTGAACAACGTTGAATAATGACTTTAATATTCAAATATTTGGTGAATGCCCTAGGCCTCAAAAACTAACGGAAATCAATCCGCATGTGTGTTTGTGTGGCACATGACTTCAGCAGACACCCGCCCCCTCACCCCCTGTGGTTCCAGGCACCAAATCGGGATTTGACGAGCGCTCGCACTGGCAGTGAGCGGCACGTGACGAGTGCTCGTCATAGGCAGTGAAATAGTTCAAGTATATTGTCCTACTGCAGTGATGTTGCTAGGCTTTCAATGTAACGTAAATAGTTCAAGTGTATAGTCCTACTGCAGTGATGTTGCTAGGTTTTCAATGTAATGTAAAGGTGGCCATTCAAATGGGTCCCAGAATGATGTTATGGGTCCCGCGACGACACACACTTTATGTATCAACGGCGAAAACATCAAAAAGGACTTTAGTTTAAACAAATAGTGGCAAATAGCTACTTGTATGTAGTTAATAAAGGACAGAACCATGGATTTACAAGACAATCTCAATCTTCTCATCAATAATGCCAGAACGCACAGCTGTGGAGACTCCACAACATGCAGCTCAGCTGGTGCAGTGAAATGATTAATAGCAGGAAGGATAATGTTGTACAGTATGCATCCTGGGGATGCAGGGATGCTTAGTTTAATGAGTCCTTTATTAAAAAAATCACACTCGTGTGAACTGAGCGGTGGAGGCTGTGTGTGTGCGTGTGCGTGCGTGCGTGCGTGCGCGTGTGTGTGTGTGTGTGTGTGTGTGAACTGTGAATGTGAGTCTGAACAACAGCGCCCCTCCCTTAACATGTGTGGTCAGAAAAGGTTACTGCAGGCTACAGACACGCATACCCACACACACGGCCACGTATAGGAGCGTTGTGACCACCGCTCAAATATGGGACAGGGACTCAGGATGCAGGGCTAGTAGCATCACTGACTACTTTACAGTAACTTCGCCTTTATTTTATCACAATGTAGTGCACCACTGTGTGTCATTGTCAATGGTTCAAATGAGAGACAGACAGACAGACGGAGAGAGACAGAGACACTGAGGGCGGCTTGCACCAACACGGTTTAAGCCTTAAACTGGTTTAAATCAAGGTTTATCTTTTAATCAGCTTGCACCAAACCTTAAACCTAGTTTTCATTAATCAGGTTTAGTTTTAAACCATCCTTTTAATCTTGGTTTTACTTTTCATTCTAAACCTGGATTAATGTTAATCCTCTTGCACCACTACTTTAAACTTTGATTTAAACATCAATAAGGGATTCATTTTAAACTTGCTGTAGAGGTGGTTTAAATGCAAACATGCCATTGACATGAATGGGGGTCCCCCTCCTGTGAGGGAAGCCTCAAAGCAAGCCCTACAGGCTTGCAACTGCAAGCTGAAGCTGCGGACAGCGTTTCACAGTTGAAAAAAAAGAAATCTCATCATATTGTTGTCTTCAATACATCCTTGTACATCGGCTATTTTAAAATAGCGAACACTTCAATATTTACAGGGACATAATACAGTCAGTTGTCATGGAAGTGGACTTCCCAACCAATATGCAGACGTTTTAATTTTCGAAATCGCTTCATAATTGACAAAACTAACAAACTGTGGTGTATTTATTTGCTTCCTAGTTCCTAGATAGCCGCGCATCGCCGCGCCGCACCGCGCTGTAGCGAGCGTCACCGTAGTATGACGGGAGCGTTATAAAATTAAATATTTTTTGGCTACAGGCGCTCTTCTTAACATAGAAGGTGATAGGCCTGCCCACATTCTCCCCAAAGTAAATATAAAAGTAACGTTAATGATATTAGGCTAAAGAGAATAGTTTATTCTAGTGTGTTTACATCGCAAATCCAAGATGGAGGACATTTAAACCATGAATTAATCGCAGGTTATAGTTTTAATCACAGGTTAAGGGTATAATCACAGATTTGTAAAGCAATGCTTAAATTTAAGTGGTGCAACACACCTCGATTTAAAATAAATCATAGATCAACAAAACCATGATTAACCCTAAACTAAGATTTATTTAATCCCTCTTGGTGCAAACCGCCCTGTGAAAGACAGAAAAACTTGAAAAAACGTACACTCGAAACAATACACAGCCAATTAGAGAGAGTGATAGCTAGCCGTCACTGTACACAGGTGCATTCAACATATACACAAATATGAATGCACAGGCCCACAAGACACACGCAAGTTCATCTATTTGTCTTTGTCAAAACAATGTCATGGGCCGGACCTGTGTGCGTGTGCGCATGCGCGTGTGTGTGTGTGTGTGTGTGTGTGTGTGTGTGTGTGTGTGTGTGTGTGTGTGTGTGTGTGTGTGTGTGTGTGTGTGTGTGTGTGTGTGTGTGTGTGTATGTGTATTTACCTCTGGTACCAGTAGCCATGTCTGCTACTTTCTGAAAGGCATCTAGGAATGCTCCAGTCACCAAGATAGTGGCCCTGAACAAAACAAACAAACAAACAAACAAACTGCATCATTTACTGTTCATATAATCACTATCACCTGGGATTAAAAAGCTGACGCGAGCACAATGTGCACAGAGCGATCACAAATCAGGTAAGATCAGGTAAGACAAATCAGCTAACATTGATTTGATTATGGCAATTAACCGACATTATTTATGGAAACCACTGGCATCCTGAGTGTTAATGGGTTAAGCAAACCCCTGACACCATATGGGGACCCCTGCTCTAAGTAACCCCTCCCCAATACCATGTGGGGACCCCTGCTCTAAGTAACCCCTCCCCAATACCACGTGGGGACCCCTGCTCTAAGTAACCCCTCCCCAATACCATGTGGGGACCCCTGCTCCACATAACGGTGATGGAAACATGGCTGCAGTCATACAAAGGTCTCAGCAGAGTTACACTCTAAAGACAGAGTGACACCTGAAACTGGATCCCCACTGGCACTGACACACACACACATTATAGACATTATCAATGGACTTATTGTGTGTGTGTGTGTGTGTGTGTGTGTGTGTGTGTGTGTGTGTGTGTGTGTGTGTGTGTGTGTGTGTGTGTGTGTGTGTGTCTCTCTCTCTCTCTCCATTGGGAGTTAGGTCTATAATGTTCCTTGCAGAAATGCACACACACACACGAGCACGCACGCACACACACCTATTACCTCTGCAAACCTGACCCAGGGGATCATGTGACATGGCTGTCAATAGCACTGTGTGTCTGTTACAAATTTAGAGTCTGTGCATTTATGAGCTCATTGGAAATTCTCTTTCATATGAAGAAAGCCAAGTACTGTACCAACGTGCCGTGAGCCACGAGTACGAAGTAGAGCGGTGTAATTTGACAAAACACGTCAGTCTTTTCTGGATCAGGGCCTGTTTGAATCGTTCAAAGCCCACCCATCTGGCCACTTGCACGGCAGCCTTCGGGCCGTGCATTTTTGATGTCATCATTAACAGCCAATCAGGGACCAGCATGCTTGGTGATGTCACCATCAATATAACTGGGCCACAAGTGCACAAGCCGCAAGTTGCAGTCTAATTTTATATTATTGAATGCTTTAACTATTGAAAAATAGCAGATCTACAAGCTCACAGCGTGGCACCGAGTGCCACGCTGCATGCGAGCTTGTAGATCTGCTATTTTTTTGTGAAAGTCGTGAAAATGTGTGCAAATCTTTGAATATTATGTATTTTAAAGCGAGCGTTTGTAACTCAAATTTTGCTTCTGGGGGGGTCCCTGGAACTAAATATTTTGAGATGGGGGTCCATGGCCAAATACATATCATTTTGGGGGTCCTTCACATGAAAAGGTTTGAGAACCACTCAAGAACAGACTATCTGAGCTCCAGCTAAGTGAAAAGGACCTTTTCTTTGACGATGGCTATAGCCAGATTGCTGACATAGAAACATAGGTTTTTAAAAAAACCTTAGAAGGATTCAAAAGACACTTATAGAATCGGGTCAAAATTCTAATTTTCACGATTTTTCAAAAATAGCAGATCTACAAGCTCACAGCGCGGCACTCGGTGCCGCGCTGTGAGCTTGTATATCTGCTATTTTTCAATAGTTAAAGCATTCAATAATCCTAGGCCTAAATGGGTTTAATGTTATATTATTAATTCAAACTTATTGTTTTGCCATTTGAAAAGTCCCAGCCCTCTTCGCAGTTCTCGCCCCCTTTGGTTTACCAATAATCTCTCGCAATCCACTACCATAGAAAACATTTGTTTTCCAGTTGCCTCGTATTGTATTTAAATTAATGCATTCAATTCTTATGTTGAACTTGGCCTGAGTAAAAAGGAACCAGAAGGGGGAGGAACCAGTCGGAAAGGAGCCTGCCGGTTGGTTGGTCAGGGACCAATCAGAGGGCTGACAATGGGTCAATTATTTGGGGGACTCCTAGTAGGGATGTCAGAAATTGACCATTATCAAAATGTATTAATCTACAATACTTTTCGTTTAGTAATCGATTCATCAATTTTACCAGGCTAAGAACAACTAAATCCACATTGAAATCATCTCAAGGAAACTAAACATACTTTGGTGATTTTTTGCTGTACAGTAGTTTTAGCCTATATTTTGGCTTTGGCTGTAAAAAGAAAATAGATCCCTAATCCCTAGCGATAGCCCGACAGTGGGCCCTGGACCACAGCTTGACAATCGCTGGTCTAAAGTCAGAGCTGGCACAGAGTGGGCGGGGATTTAAACCGACAGCCTTTAGGCCAGGCAGCCTGCAGTGTGTCAGAGCTAACAGTGTGTGACCGCATACGGTCCTCACACACACACACACACACACACACACACACACACACACACACACACACACACACACACACACACACACACACACACACACACACACACACACACACACACACACACACACACACACACAGATGTTATCACACTAAGTGCTCTACAGGGAAGCACTGTGATTATACTGGAACAGCTACTGTCTCTCCACGGGGTGAGTGTGTGTGTGTGTGTGTGTGTGTGCGTGCATGCACGCTATTACTATACTTGTGAGGCCCGAAAGTAAATAGTATAATTGTTTCCACCAGCCGAAGGCATGGGGGAGAGTATGTTTTCCCCTCCGTCCTTCCGTGCGTGCGTGCGTCCTTGCAGTTTGTTACCACCTAATCTCAGTCGCCGTTGGCCCGGTCGCTGTCAAAATGAGCACACACACTCCCTGGATGCAAATTCAGAACCTCTGACCCACATTTTTCAAATGGGACAGTTCTAGCGCCACCATGAGGCCGATGTTTGCAAAACACATTTGTGTACACTACTCTTACAGATTTTGGCCAAAAATCCTACAAATCGGTAGGCAGTATCTCGACAGTCATGTGATCGACACGGATCTGTCCGATTTTGCATATTCCATGCTGATTGGCTAAAATTGGCTTCCAAAGTTTGTAGGATTGAGCAGTTTTGAACAAAATGCCTCAAATCACAAACGCAAAGTGCAATTATCATGAAATCGCACACACACATTCCCACTAGGCCGAGGAAGAAATGCCACTTATTTATTTTTTTTAAATCAGCCTCATGGTGGCGCTATAACAGGCCAATTTGTGGTTTTACCTATAACTCCACCGATCAGTTTCAAACTTTGTAAGCGCACTCCCTAGAGGCCAAGGAAAAACCTTTTCACTGCATTTTTCACATCAGCCTTTTATAGTGCCACCTTTGGGCCGACTTATGTAAAACACATTTTTGGATATTACTCCTTCAGATTTTCTCCAAAAATAACACAAATCGGTACACAGTATCTCTATAGTCATGTGATCAAGTCTGATCCGTCTGATATTTCATATTCCATCCTGATTGGCTAATATTAGCTTCCAAAGTTTGCAGGATTGCTCAGTATTTTAACAAAATGCCTCAAATCGCAGCTTGCGATTACCGTGAAATTTGCCAAACATATTCCCACTATGTAAAGGAACAAATGCTACCCTTTTCACATTGGCCTCTTATAGCGCCACCAGCAGGTAGACTTTAGCAAAACACATTTTTGGAACACAATGCCTCAAATCATGCATGCAGTGTCCGATTGCCATGAAAGGTCTAAGGTGAAGAACATATGCCACCCTTTTTACATTGGCCTATTATACAGTAGCACCACCAGGACGCCTGGCCTGGTGGAGACCTGTGCTCGGAAGAGCACTGCTTCTAATTGGTGTTGATTTTGAAAGCATTTTTTTTTTTTTTGTCATCATCTTTTGAATAAATGTTCATTTCGTTTTAGTCATATTTTAGTCGTCTGAAATGTTCTAGTTTTAGTCTAGTTTTAGTCAACTAAATACCATAAGATTTTAGTGGACTAAATCTACAGTTGATTTTGTCGACGAAAATGTATTGTGGCGGGCCTTGATGGTGATTTTAAACTTGGTTGCATTCTGAAAATAGCTGATCTATAAGCTCACAACGCGTCGCGCTGCGATGCGTTGTGAGCTACTGATCTGCAGCACCAGAGCGCAACCAAACATAAGATGCGAAAAAAGGTAGTCAACGAACAACGTCGAACATTAGTCATAGTTTTAGTCGACAAAATCAACACCAAGTAGAATTTGAGAGACATTGCCATGACCATTTTCCTAGTCCCCACAAGAGAAATAGATGTTTTTGGGGGGAGTAAAATAAGTTTAGATAAGGCTTACAATTAGGCAAAGATGCAGGTTAGGTTTTTTGATTAGGATAGAGGTTAGGGTTTATGGGTTCGGAGTTGTACCTTATTTCTACTAGCTGATCGGCAAACGGGGGGGGGGGGGGGGGGGGGGGGGGTCCCATTCCGTGTGTGTGTGTGTGTGTGTGTGTGTGTGTGTGTGTGTGTTATTACCTGAGCTGTGACTGCAGTTTGGCTCCTTTGGTTACAAAATCCTCCCAGGCAGGATAGCTGGCCTACAGGACACACACACATACATGAAATATTAATAACTTGTCTATTACACACACACACACACACACACACACACACACACACACACACACACACACACACACACACACACACACACACATGAAATATTAATAACTTGTCTATTACACACACACACACACACACACACACACACACACACACACACACACATGAAATATTAATAACTCGTCTATTACACACACACAAAGACACTTCACATGAACTTGATATGGGCATTAAAGATTAAAGTGTAAAGAATGAAAAATAAAATAAATATTTTTCCTCACAGCTTGTAAAGGGAGCTACAAAGACATAGTAGATAGTGTACCCTCTATCTTCTACCCTCTACCAGTTCATGATAACAATAATGAATTTGATTATCTGTGAGCAGTGATGTCATTACGTGCGCATCCCGCATCAAAAACTCATTCAAGTCGCCCAGGGACTCATTCATGTCATGGTCCTGGGGTCCCGGGGATGCGCCTCCATTGGAGTCCATGTTAAAATAATTTACTTCTTCTACTTAAGTTGCTATATTAGTTTAGATAGTTTAATTCGTTTTTTAATGTATTGTGTAAGATAACACTGTAAAGATTTATTATCAGTTAAACCTGGAACAGCTAAAAACTATTTTCACTAGTGGTTCTCAAAGTGGGGTCCTGGGTCCTTGAGGGAGTTCCAGGGGGTCCCCAGATAAATGATAGTTAGGAACCAAATAGAACTTTATGGGTCTGTAACTCGGTGAACAAATGGAACCAAATGGACCTGTTCCATTTGTACTCTAGTATTTTAACATTTAATATAAATTGGGGTCCCAGTGATATAAATATAATTAAATGGGTGTCTGTAGCCTAGTGTATTTCGAAATCCTAGTTCTAAGTTCAAACATTAGCCAAATTGTAAAATAAATATAAGAAATAGGCAAACAATTTGAAAATAGCCGATCTACAAGCTCACAGCGCTCGAAAACATTGTATTGAGGACTCATAAAACTTTTCTGGGACCCATTTGAATGACCACCTGTGGGTCCCGGGACCCATTACATTGAAAACCTAGTAACATCACTGTGTGAGTCAAACCTTTTCCATGTCAAGGACCCCCAAATAAAAGATGTAGTCAGCGCAACATCTGACCCCCCCGCCCATACAATTACAACATTTTAAAAAAGGATTCAAAATGTATTATTTTGTCAATTTGTCAATTTTGTCAAAAAGGACAAAGAAAGAAAAATAGCAGATCTGTTAATAACAAATATTCATATGACAATTAATTGTCATGATCGTGACAGCCTTATGTAGAACACTTCACACACAAGGCAATTCAAACTGCTTTGCATAAAACATGAAGGAAAAAAATAAAGGAAAACAAAATAAAGAAAAATAAACAAATGAACATGCATATTTAAATAGCCCATAAAATAAAATAAAAATAAATAAAAATAAAGTGTGTAGGAGAAATAAGAGAGATTACGATAAAACAGCTCCATAAAAGTCACGGCAAACAGCTGTGATTTAGAAAGTGATTTAAAAGAGTTGTAGCAGACCAGATGGTTTCATGGGAGTTTGTTCCAGACATGTGATGCATAAAAACTGAACGCTAAGTAAGATGCTTGCCACTAGGGATGGGACCATATGAACATTTCATATCACGATTATTGTGACAAAAGAAAATCGCGATTTAAGATATTATCACTATAATCAAAATCCTTTATCCTGGGGCAGAACATTTGCCAAAAACTAGCAGATCTACATGCTCACAACGCGTCGCGTTTGCGACGCGTTGTGAGCTTGTAGATGTGCTATTTTTTGGCAAATACCTTTGATAGAGTGGAAAAAGACTGTATCAAGTGCGTATGTTATAAGTACCTTTTACCAATTATAAAGGGTCTAAGTGGTACCGGATATGCAGCTCAGCAAATAAAAGGTGAATTGATCCCAGTGCATGACGGAGGACGATATCACGATAAATTAAATCTCCACGATACGATTATCGTGAGTGTCTTTTATCACGATAAAGGATAATATCGCGTATCGTCCCATCCCTACTTGACACACATTACACACATTACAGGTAAGACGTTCCACACTGCTTTCATTTTCAATCACTGCCCTCCAAAAAACTGCTTTTAAAATCTGACACACATCTGACTCATCCTGCCTGTCTCTAATTAGTATATTCCAAGATGAACACTGCCTTGTTTTGATGTTATTTTTGGTGCAAGCTGCTTTGCACACGCGTGTGCGCATGCGTGTGCATGAGAGAGAGAGAGAGAGAGAGAGAGAGAGAGAGAGAGAGAGAGAGAGCAGAGAGGGGGAATGAACAAACAAAATGAACACATCTTGCAAGATGACGTACTATACAGTGACAGAAGGCAGACTGTGTGTGTGTGTGTGTGTGTGTGCGTGCGTGTGTGTGTGTGTGTGTGTGTGTGTGTGACTATACTACTTGTGAGGACTAGGGATGGGATGATAAACGCTATTATCGTTTATCACGATTAAAAAAAAGACACTCACAACAATCGTATCGTGGAGAGCTGCATATCCGGTACCATTTTAAACCCTCTGTAATTGGTCAAACGGACCTGGAAATAACATACTTGATACAGTCTTTTTTTTTTTATTCTACCAATTTTCTTTGCCAAAAAATTGCCAATCTACAAGCTCACGTTGCAACGCGTTGTGAGCTTGTAGATCTGCTATTTTTGGGGGGAAATGTTCCACCCCAGGATAATGGATTTTGGGGATATTTTGATTATAGCGATAATATCGTAAATCGCAATTTCTGTCAGATTCTGTCAAAATAATTGTGACATGAAATGCTCATATTGTCCCATCCCTAGTGAGGACCAAATGTCCCCCCCCAACTATAGTAGAAGAGAAGAAATATAAGTGGATTTTCATGGAGCCGTGCACAGGTTTGGGCTTATGGTTAAAGGCGGGGTAAATTCACTGTCCTGTTTGTTTGTTTACGTCCACACACGCATAGAAATACAAGCCTGTGTGTGTGTGTGTGTGTGTGTGTGTGTGTGTGTGTGTGTGTGTGTGTGTGTGTGTGTGTGTGTGTTGTGTGTGTGTGTGTGTGTGTGTGTGTGTACATATTGTGTAGTCACCTGGTGTGGCCTTCTAATCCTAACAATACAATAATAATCCTGACTTGTTCTACTGCCACTGACACAGAAAGGGAGGGAGAGAGAGAGAGAGAAAGAGAGAGAGATGAGGAGGCATCGGGAAAGAGGGAGACAAAAAGGTACAAATGTTTAGAGAAATGTTGTCTTCTACCCCTGAGATATGAAAGGTTAGCGAGTTCATCAAGACAGTCAGCTATTAGCCACCAAATATATACTTTAACTGGGTTCCCCCTGGGTCTGTATGGGGAGTTGGTGACCCCTCCTTTTCCCCCTCTACTACAACCAATCTCTCGACCAAAAGTAGCCTACTACGTACAAGCTCACAATGTGTCGGTAGATTGGCTATTTCTGCCGAATGTTTCCTTATTTTCACAGAATGCTTGCCTATTAGGACATGTGAAACTGAAAGAGGTTTAGTCAGCAGGTTTTTTTTAACTTTATAGGCATTTTTTACTATTTTGAAATGTTTTTTTTTTTTTTTATAGTTTAGGCATAAGAGGTAGGTGTGGCATGGCGACAATTTCCTTGTGCGGACCAGAGTCCTAACTCACAGGTGTGTCAAATTCTATTATACTTGTGAGCATATATCCAATGATTCCAATGATTGGAAATTCATATTTACCATTTGGATATGCATATACCTGCATTCCATTGATACATGCATGTAATTCAAATGGTAAATATGAAATGTTTTCTACATTTGAAGCAGTCTGCCCTTGCGTCCATATTTATAACAATGCAATGGTTTTCACCGTCAGTGACTTGCGAAGCGGTGGCAGGATGTATAAATTGGTAGGGTAATTTATTTACAAGTTGATACTGCATTGTTTTATGCAAGTCATCTTTTTCATCGCTAAGCTCGGCCGAGTACAGCAGCATGACGCATACAACTGCAAAATAGAGTGTCAATATTTAATAGAAAGCAGTGGTGGAAAGTAACTAAGTACATCTATCAACTGAACTTTCACTTCTCCTCCATTACATCTCAGAGACAAATATTGTACTTTTTTGTTTTTACTTCACTACAATTATTTGAAAACTTTAGTTGTTAGTTACTTTGTATATTTTGATTATTATTACAAAACATACATCTACCACTTAATCCCTATATACATTTCGTCGATTTGAAAATAGTCGATCTACAAGCTCACAATGCGTCACATTGTAGATCTGCTATTTTCAAATGATTGTTATATACATTTGAAAACTTGAAATGGGATAATGACCATGTTTACTTTTGGTACTTTAAAGGGATATTACACTTTCAAAAAACTTTTGGTCATTGTATGGTCTAATCAGGCTTGTATGAACACCCTGAACAGTTTTTAATTTGCTTCATTCAGTATTTAGATATTTGATGTAAATGTTACCAGCTCCAACACGCCCAGGCCCTCTCCACATACACACCCATTGTAACTTCAAACTCCATTTTAACCATGATAGATTCATTAAAAACACCCATTATTTTTTCTGGTGACTCATAATACCCTCCTAATACGTGAGCAGACCGTGTTTTTTCAATAACTTTTTTCATTTATTTTCAATAAAATATTATTGTATTTAATGTTTTCCATTTTCCCAAAGAATTATTAAAAATAAAAGAAAAAAGTTATTGAAAAAACACGGTCTGCTCACGTATTAGGAGGGTATTATGAGTCACCAGAAAAAATAATGGGTGTTTTTGATGAATCTATCATGGTTAAAATGGAGTTTGAAGTTACAATGGGTGTGTATGTGGAGAGGGCCTGGGCGTGTTGGAGCTGGTAACATTTACATCAAATATCTAAATACTGAATGAAGCAAATTAAAAACTGTTCAGGGTGTTCATACAAGCCTGATTAGACCATACAATGACCACAAGTTTTTTGAAAGTGTAATATCCCTTTAAGTACATTTTGATGCCAATACTTTTGTACTTTTACTCAAGCACATTTTGAATTTCTTTGGTCACAGTAATCATGACATGACATTTTTATATGGTCCCATCTCTGCCATCTACACAAGCTCACAACGCGTCACGTAGTGGGGTAGAATGATTTATACTACCTGATTGATTAGTCTGTTGTGTTTTCTGTTTTCATGCTCTTATAACAGTATCTCATATCCTCTTATATGTTTTCTTTCGTTTGTTTTGTCATACACGCTTATGGGTCTTCTCGTGTTTCTCACACTAGTTGTGTGACTCGTGTTTTCAGAAAGCGCTCCGCAAATAGAGTTTGGTATTGGTACTGGAGTGGTTCTTACTTCCACATTTCATATTTCACATTGCTTCGCTGTCATCTAGCATTGATGGATAGATAGGGTAGGGTTGGCCAAGGGCTAGCCTGAGCTGGGTGAGAGAGTGAGAGTGAGAGAGTGAGAGAGTGAGATAGGTATGTTTAAAGGGAAAGTAGATAAGGTAACATAAAGTCTGTCGGGTGGAAATCTCATATGTCCCAAAACCGTGACTTTCAGAATCAGGACTCAAATTCAAAAATAGCAAAAGTAGCAGATCTACAAGCTCGAAGCGTGGCGCGAAGCGACACGTTTCAGGCGTTTTTTGATGCTTTTGTGTGATGCTGTAGTATGGTCACGTAGGGCAAAAGAAAAGGTTAAACTATGGAGATAAGAGGTTTGACAGCAAGGATAAAGCAAAACAGGTTTGGGAGCTCAAGGCATGAGGGCCAGCAGAGAGAGAGAGAGAGATAGTGAATGTCTATATGTGATTGCTCTGTAAGAGCTGAGCTGTCTGAAACGGTGATCTTATTACATTAGGACCCCAGTGTTTGGCCGTGGACCGCCCTGTGAAAAAGTTTTGTGCCGGGGACCCCCTGAAGAGAATATGTATTTATAGAAGAAATGCAAAGTATCCCAAACGTTTCAATGTTTATTTTGTTTATTTTTCAAAAGCCTTCATATAGAGCAGATACAAGCAGGTACAAGTTCGTAGATCAAGCGTGAAGCTGATCTGTAGCTCATCTAAAAGCTTGTAGAGGAGCTTGCAGATCTGCCATTTTAAGTGGCCAACGTATGGAAAACCTCCCCACGAAACGAGTGGTCTCAAAGATGGTCCGTGACCCACAGTGTGAACCACAATGAAGACAGAACACAGACAGACAGACATACAGACAGACGTTATGTCACTGTAGTGTGATCTTGACCAGCTGTCTCCCATTAACCCATTAAAACAGGGAAAGCATTCGTGTAATTTTAGATTTTGGCATTGGCTATTTTGGAACATCGTTGAAAGATCTTCAAAGTGTTTTTTGAATCTTTTACCAAAGGTTTGAGAGCCACCAGTGATTTAGAAAGCATTCGTAGAATGGGCTTTGGGTGTTAATGAGTTAACGCACCAATCTGTCCGTCTGTCTGACACCTCTACAACACATACTAGACAGTCCATCTGGGAAAGAGTGTGTGTGTGTGTGTGTGTGTGTGTGTGTGTGTGTGTGTGTGTGTGTGTGTGTGTGTGTGTGTCTGTGTGTGTGTGTGTGTGTGTGTGTGTGTGTGTGTGTGTGTGTGTGTGATGCATGACAGGAAAGAGCACAGAAAAGCAATTTGGTCTGATGAGAATATTTCTTAATTTTAACCAGTGAGAATTTGTATTCAGAGCTGAGAGGGAGACAGTGCAGCGGGCATGCCATTAACACATGGGAAGCCACGGTTTCTAACATTTCTAGCTGTTGCTACTGCTGCCGCTCACTCACGCTTTATTTTGAAGAGCCTCGGAAGCTTTGTGCGTGTCCTGTCCACTGACGATTGAGGAAGAAAATCCATTTGTTTACAAACGCTCGCGAAACTAAAATCCAAACCGGGGCCGACCATCGCGGTAAAGTGTCGCCGTGAAAACAATCAGATCTCTGCTTCCCTGGCGTTCTTTTCACCTCATTCATAGATAAAGCCCTTTTTATGTTTCAGCCTAGAATGGAAATCAATGCAGCCTAGTCGCGCCATTTTCACTCTCTGCGAGCCACGGTGTGACGTATGGACTAGGGTCTTTCACAGGGAACACAACAAGCGCGCAGCACGCTGCACAGTTAACCCTTTGTTGTCTCGTTGAGGAACGAGATAACTCCTTTTGGCAGAGCGACCTCTAGTGGCCGTATCTCGTTGCTGAACGAGTTTGGCGTACAAATTGTTAAGGCTTGTCCTGTTGTCGGGGATAACTAATAAATCTTTATGGACAAGTTCATTAAAAATGGACTCGTCTGTTGGACAAGTGGCAATTGGTTTCACTTTTTCAGTTACGCTCTTTGCAGCTTTGTGTTGTAAGTAGACTATAGACTGCTGATACTATGTACTGGAGGGGGCTAAGGTGGGTCTTATATATTGGTCAAAAACATAAATAAAAAGAAAAAATACATTTTTTTTTTGCCTGGACAAGTGAATGGGAACTGGACCCCTTGTCCAAAGGACAAGTGCTTCAAAAAGACAGACAGTAGGACAGCTGAGAGGGAGACAGCGTAGGAGAGACAGACAGTAGGACAGCTGAGAGGAGGTGTTGCAGTGGAGCAGTGGAGGTGTTGTGGTACTGCAGTGCTGTTTGCATATTACTGACAAATTAAAGCAAACACAGTCTGAAGGAAGGACATTAGGAGGGTAAGCGGGGTAAAGGAGAGTTATGTAACCCTATCCAAATGAATGAGAGAGAGAGAGAGAGAGAGAGAGAGAGAGAGAGAGAGAGAGAGAGAGAGAGAGAGAGAGAGACGGTCATCCGACATTGTGTCATGGTTGGTTAACACATTGCAAAATCAGCTGTATTCATAGCTGCACTAGTGTTAGAAAGAAAGACCATTTGATTTAAAAAACGAGAGGAGAGGAGAGGAGAGGAGAGGAGAGGAGAGGAGAGGATCATATGATAGACCATACATCAGTTCATTATGCTGATATGACAGTGCTCAAACACAGCAGGGAACGGCTGTTCAAATGAGCAAACACCATGATTTATCATGACAGAGAGAGAGGTTAAATGGTTATTGAGAGAGAGAGAGAGAGAGAGAGAGAGGTTAAACAGTTGAGAGAGAGAGAGAGAGAGAGAGAGAGAGAGAGAGAGAGAGAGAGAGAGAGGTTAAACGGTTATTGATCCCAGGGTAAATTCAGGTGCAGCCGGCCACAGCAGTAACAAATGAAAGACAGGAACAACAGTAAGATTCAACAGCAGCCAATAAAAGATATTGATTAAATTAGATTCTGATGCAGAACACATACAGTAGATCCTTCCGACGACCGAACCTTTCTTGGGAAAGGAAGGTCATAGAACTACAAATTGGCGTTACGCGGAGCTTCGGAAGGGACGGTCTCAGAACTTTCCCTCGAGAGGCCCTGGCCCGACCCTCTGAACTTTAGTGGGTGGGTGGGAGGGTTGCAGAATACGATAACGATTGGGGGAAGAGGGTCAAGTGAGCTTTTATAGGTGAGCAGATGCAACCTGGTTGGAGGTTGAGCTTGATTGTAGGTGTGGCCCTGCTCCTGAACTTTAGTTGTCCCAACTACATTTCACTATCAAGGACCACACTACAAATCGATAGTTTAAAAGGGGGGGGGTGCTTAATGTCCGATGATTTAACATATACTTTGGTTTCTCGCAATAAAACATGCATAGCCTACTGGCTGCTTTCAATCAATCAATGAGGCACAGCCCGTACTGTCTGTGTGTGTGTGTGCATTGCGTAGACTCCAAAGAACCTGCACAGCTGTCCTGTGTTAACGACTCAATCAGGCTCCGTCACTTTAAACAAGTATAGGACAAAACTAAAGTAAGCTGCAGAATCTGGCTATGATATGACCTACCACTCCACACCGAGCAACATGTCAGATAAAAGTAAGTTGGCTTAAGTCCATTATGTAATGTCCATACTCCCAAAAGCGACGCGAACGCTCACGTTTTTAGCTTGCAGATCGGCAATAAACCTATGCCATTAACACAACAGCACTAAAGTTGTGTTTTAAGCTCTCATTTCCTCTTTCTCCCCGACGAGTTACGGGGTCTGTTTTGTACAATCCAATCGCTGTCTCTCTGTCAGGCTCAGCGCAGGCTGTGCACTGTGTGCAGCGTCTCGCCTCGTGCATAGATGCACATATGGATGTTACACAGATATTGGTGTCGGGCAGAGCCTGTATAGAAATGTGTGACCGGCGACCGCATCGCCTATACAGTAGTTGCATGGCTGTTACACACAGACATCAGAGTCTGGGGCTTTAGCTTCTAGTGAATAAACTTTACACCTGCTATAGGCCTACTTATTTTAGTATTTTGTTATTTAATTTGCCTTATATTATTTAGTTACTTTATTTATTTTAGAGATATTATTTCGTTGTTGTTATTGCTGTATTTATTACTATTCTTATAAGGCCATGATAATAAACCTTGGCTTAAATAATGAATGAGTTATCTATTAAAACAAAAGTCAAGAAGACATGTTATTTAAATGAGTGTTTCACATCTGTTGTTTATACGCCATTGTAAAAGAAAGGGGTAAAAAAAAAAACGAAAAAAAAATAAATAAAAAAAACTGAAAAAATAAATAAATAATAATATATAAAAAAAACGGGCCATAGTCGACTAATATTCGACTATCAACACAATGACTAAAATCATAGTCGACTATACAAATCCTTAGTCGGGGACAGCCCTAGTATGTATTGAGCTCAACACTCACCTCTGCACCTGAGGCCGATTCTACCAATGCCTTCTAAATTAGTACTTCTCACACTTTCACGATTTTTCTGATAACGGTAAAAAATAGCAGATGTACAAGCTTGCATTTAGTACATTTTGAAACAAAAATACATCTATTATAATGTAAGAAAATTACCATTAAGAAGTAGTGAAATTAGCCACTCTACACGCTCACAACACAACACAGCGCGAAGCCAAGCCACACGTTGTGAGCTCGTAGATCTGCTGTTTTCTTTGGGAAACTTTGGGAACCATTGCCTTAAAATAATATCGCCAAAACACAGCACCCCAAAACACCATGTTTTGGGTTCATTTTCAGGTAAAACGCCTTTTTTTCTTAATCATACTTTGACTGTTGAGTGAGAGGAAGTAAAGTGCGATGACAAAGATTTTGTTTTTAGCAATGTGTAAATAAAGGGTTTTTAAAAAGCCTCTCTCTGTCTCTCTAACTCTCTCTCTCTGTGTTTGAATGTGTGTGCTTGCATGTAGTGTTTGCACAGTGGGAAATGATTGAACCAACTTCACTGTGGAGAGGAAGCTCTCCATTCACTTCAATGCTAATGAATACACAATCACAGCCTTCTAAACTGACTGGAGATCAGACTAGGCTGGAATAGAAATCACAGCGCATGGCTATACTCTTAGAGATAGTACCCATGGCATTTTTTTCTCTCCCAATGTCGATACTCATAAATTGCGTAGTGTTAATAATACCTATCGATACGTATGATACCAGTGAGTTAATGAAGCAATAAGCCACAAGAGTGAGTGGTTACCTGGTATTTTACAGCTGGTGTAATATACAGGTAACCACAAGCCTCACGTGGCTTATTGCTTTTCTAAAACGGTTACGATATGGCAACATGAAAAATCATAGACATGTACCAATTAAAACTGTTCTGTCACTAATGTCACTAATAATTCACTATAAGGTCTGCTCCGCAAGAAAGTAGTCCCCAGCAACAAGAAAGTAGTTCCCGGCCAGGCTGCAGAAACAACACACCCGTTACTTGCAATCAAGTTCTCTAGTCTAGCTTCACAACACTGTGGAAAGAAATAACGCACCTGGGTTTGATATAAACTGATTAAAGGTGTGGGTTATAGTCTCACATACCACAGAAATTAAAGGGAAACCAGCCAATCAGAATCAAGGAATGGAACTAGCTGTTTTAGAATAAATTATATCCACAAGTTTCCCAACAAGCCTATTGGGGAAAAGGGGATGTGTTAAAGTGTGCTCCACTTCCTCTACACAGTTGATTCAAATCACTTAACAAAGCGCCATGTAAACACCATGCAGAGATTCAGGTGTCACAGGCTCACAGCAGCAACAGCAACCAATCAGAATGAAACAGCTAAGAGGAACAGGAAGTGATGCCCAACCTTCACGCAAGGGTTCATGGGACACTGGACACAGGTGGATAGTACAGTAAAGGCCTGTCCATACCGTCTCCGAGTCTCCGACCACCAAACCTTTCGTCGGAAAGGTCCGGTTCAACTACTAAACGACGTCACTTGCATCTTCTGAAAAGCATTAGCCCGGATTAGAGTTCGGAAAGCTGCACGTCGGAAAGTCGGAACTTTCTGAAGAAAGGTTTGGTGGTCGGAGACAGTATGAACAGCCCTTAATTCTCAAAGTGAGGTCCAGGGCTCCTTGAGGTTCCAAATGGACCCTTACAGGTCTGTAACAGAGAATGTTATTTTGATTCATACGTGTAATGCCTTAAACACAAGTACCCAATAAAACCGGGAAAGCATGGGTGTAATTTAAAAGTTTTGCCATGGATATTTTAAAAAACAGATAACATAAGCTTGCATGGCGGCACGTAGTGACACGATGCTAGCATTTATTATTTTGCATTTGTAGAATCGGCCTCAGGTCTTAATGGGTTAAATGGTTAATTAGTTGCGTGACAATTAATCATCAGGCTAAATGTCTTGACGGGTGACAGCCCTGCCTAGCAGATGGAACAGCGTTCAGAGGGAGTTAGTCATGTTGTCACCTGTCTGGGTGGAAAATGTTTTCCACTTGCCCTCCTTGTGGTTTGCATCCTAACCCGTCTCCACCACACTTTCAGAGCTACTGTAAAGCTGTTTGTTTATTTTTGAAAAGCCAAGTCCTTCAAAGCAAAACTGAAACAGAACTGGTATATATATATATATATATATATATATATATATATATATATATATATATATATATATATATATATATATACAGTATATACATACCAGTAAGACTCCCTAATCGGGAGATAAGCGACTGTCAGGTCGCAGCGTGATTTTAGGGCGTGTAGGAAATGTGTAGGAGCAGTGTCCAAAATGTGTTTGAAAAAGTCAGCCTGATGGTGCGCTATATGGGACAGAAATCCATGTTGATGAGATGAGTGTAGACATACTGTGTACCGATTTGCGTGATTTTAGTGCAAAATCTGTAGGAGCAGTGTCCAAAAATGTGTTTGAAAAAATCGGCCTGATGGTGGCGCTATATGGGACAGATCCATGTTGATGACATGAGTGTAGACATACTGGCCCTCATTTATCAATGGAGTGTAAAAAATGGTCTATTTTTTTCACCAAATTTTGCGTAGGGCAACGTGTGCACGGCATTTATCAATGCTTCCTAAACAGACACACCTGGCGTACATTTGATCCCAGCGTTGATAAATGCGCAGGCTGAAATTTAAATAACACGCCCTTAATTATTCTCGAAACGCCCCCATTTTACGACCAGAACAACCCGAATACGACCTAACAACCAAAGAAAAGCCATGTCCGCGTCCCACACAGACCACGCACACATGCACGCACGCACGCACACACCTACACACGCAACTAGGCTACTTGGAACAGCAGCATTTTGGTTTACACAGCAGTCTTTGACAGTGGAAACGTGGGATTAACCAACGGTACAATCTTTGACAAGGAGGCTATAGCACCGCAGCCGACATGAATGACACAAGTCACTGGTCACTGCCATGAATACTTTTGGATATTAATTTAAACCATTGCCTACCCGTGCCATGCGTGCGCTGACAGAGCGCGTTCATTTGGTTACAAGCAATCATATTCCCCATGGCCATGATCTCAAGGCTCGCCACGTCAGGTTTCATCATTAACTCCAGCATAGTGTACAGTATCTACTGTATAAATTGAGAGACCCCACGGTTACGTTTTGGATATTAATTTAACCCAATTTCGGTGACGAGCGCAATGCACTTTTGAGTGCTTGAACTAGCGATCATGTACCGTTCCTGCGCGGGCTGGTCTTCTCCCAGGTGGGCCGTGGACCCCCAAATAAATCATCCGCAGCGTGCGTGCGCGGGGCTGGGCACAGCCAGGTTTGGAACTTCGGGTTACATTTAAAAGGACTCGCGTCACTGTATAAATTGGAGGCTCACGCCTCACGGTAGATCACAGCGGCGCCGCGCTCGTCCCGAAAATGCTCTCGCATGCGTTCGTAGGCTATAATGTGCTTGTTCTGAGCCAGGTCTGCAATCTTAAAATATAGACTGTTAAAGCACTTAACAGTAGATTGCTTCCATGTGGCTAGATTTTGATTGCTTGTCATTGTAACTTGGAAATAAAATCGGCGTGCATGTCCATGATGTAGCTGGCTATAATATACTTTTATAAAATGTTATATTTTCACAGGATTATGTATTATTGTGTTGGATATACATTTTCGAGTGGATACATGTGTCCATTGCCTGTCAAATAGTTACACAATGCTGCTCCGCACGTCTACAATGGAACAAAGTGGTGTAGGATGATTCCTACACCACCTCAGGACTTGACGTGAGATTTGATCCTACCCTAGACCAAAGTCAAAGTCAAGTTGAAATGATAAATGTCGAGACGTCCCTAAATTTCGGTGGTACACCCAAATTTTGATCTGCACCACGTTGATAAATGAGGGCCACTGTGTACCGATTTGTGTGATTTTAGGGCCAAATCTGTAGGAGCAGTGTCCAAAAATGTGTTTTAAAAAATCGGCCAGAAGGTGGCGCTAAATGGGACAGATCCATGTTGATGAGATGAGTGTAGACATACTGTGTATCAATTTGCGTGATTTTAGGGCAAAATCTGTAGGAGCAGTGTCCAAAAATGTGTTTTAAAGAATCGGCCTGAAGGTGGCGCTAAATGGGACAGATCCATGTTGATGACATGAGTGTAGACATACTGTGTACCAATTTGCGTGATTTTAGGGCAAAAATTGTAGGAGCTGTGTCCATAAATGTGATTTGCAAGAATCGGCCACATGGTGGCGCTAGAAGAGGGTCATGTGAGAATTGATGGGTGGAGGTTGTGGTTTGGCAGGCAAGGAGTGTGTGTGCAAAACTTTGCATGGATCGGGGCAACGGTTGCGGAGATATGAGCAGGGCAAAAGTGTGACGTGTGACTGACTGACTGACTGACGGACGGACAGCCGGTGGAGGTTTTGATAATAAATGCGACCTGACGGTCGCAATAATGTATATAGAATACAAAGCCAGCCGTCACCCTGCCTTTGAAGTTAATATTAGATTATGTGGGGGGCTCTGGGCCGAGTATGGTGGTTAGGGATGGGACGATATGAAAATTCAATCAAGATTATTGTGACCAAAGAAATCGCGATTTACGATATTACCGAAAAATATCCAAAACATCCATTATCCTGGGGCGGAACATTTGCCAAAAAATATCTATTGAAAATCTCTATTGATTGCGATTTTTGTGGCCGATACCGATCACTGATCAACTGGAATCATTATCTGCCGATACAGATATTCCCGATCACAGCGTCAAATCCATAAATCCTTCTATTTATGGTGTTACTGTAGTGGCATTTATATATTTAATGATTCTTCTTACAAAACATTGACATTGTATATTAAGTATAAACATTAGGAGATTGCAGGCTGGGGAAATCTCGCTTTTTCGAACGCACATCATTTCGACAACGGAGCATCGGCAGGTATCGCTATTCACCCCACGGAGGTTAGAGTTAGGTTTGGTTGTTGAAAAGATGACTTGTAGAAATAGCGACACGCTCCCTTGCAGGCTGAGGTCCTTTAGTATCCAATTCAACTTGTAGGAGTTGAATCTGAGGTTACATTCAGTCCCACAGATAAATATTGTGAAAATAGCTGATCTAGCTTATAGATCGGCAAAGCCGATAGAGGCAAAGCCGATACCAATCAAAGCCGATAGAGGCATTATCGGCCGATCACGATCACTTACCGATCAATCGGCACATCTCTAGGTATCAACTATCAAGTATGTATATTATAAGTATATTTTACCAATAGAGTTTAAATGGTACCAGATATGCAGCTCGGCAAATAAAAGGTGAATAGATCTCAGTGTATGACGGAGGACGATATCACGCTAAATTAAATCTCCACAATATGATTATTGTGAGTATTTTTTATTATGATAAACGATAATATCGCTTATCGTCCCATCCCTAATGGTGGTCCACTTGTACAGTATACCCCGCCTAATAACCTGGCATGTTGTTGACTTGAGTTGTAACCGGTCTTAAGCAGTGCTTCTCAAACTTTTTATTGCCAAAGACCAACATCTTTTGTGCCAAGGACCCCCAGAAGAGAAGATTTGTGTAAAAAAAAAAAATAAGAAGAAAAAAAAGAAAACACTTTGAAAATGTTTCTAAAAAAAGCAGATGTACAAGAGCATAACAAAGAGGGAGAAATCTAATTTCTCTGTTGGGATCTTGAGCTAAAAATAGACAATGGGAAATGTTTAATGCCACCTTCTGGAAAAGGGAACTAAAGTTATGAACAGAGCATAAAGATTACCTAATATTAATCATACCTAAACGGATACAGAATTATTTCCATGTACAACACACAAACACACACACACACTGATACTGTATTACCGATGCCTAGTTTCTGTTGAGCAAACCTTTACTCATGTCATGTCAGATAGGATGTCCATTTCCTGGCATTGTGCGTGCGTGTACGACTGTGTTACCGCCCATGTTTACCTGTGGCAACCTGTTTTCCTGTCAGTCTTATCCAATGGACATGCGCGCACACACACACGCGCACACGCACACGCACACACACACACACACACACACACACACACACACACACACACACATAGAAGGGGAGGAATTAAAGGGCAGGGCTGATCTTTTCACTGGACTTCTTTGGAAGCCTTCTTATCAACTCAAATCGTAAGAGTTAGATGGATGGAGAGAGTGTAGAGAGAGAGAGAGAGAGAGAGAGAGAGAGAGAGAGAGAGAGAGAGAGGGATGATGTGTAGGAGGAGAATGAAGGAAGGAAGGAAGGATAAAGTGCTAGCATGAGTCAGATTCTAAGGAGTTGTGACACGGAGGGAGTGAGGGTGAAAGATTATAGTTCAAATTCTTTGCAGCCAGAAACATAAAACGTATGCTGACCATTGAGCGACCAATGAAAGGCCTCCATTACTTTGAATGGTAAATTCAGTAGAGAATTTGATGTAGACTATTTTTGGCTAATAATCCCCGCGGCATATTGTTGTAGTCGGGCAGAAACCTTGTATCTCCAAGTTTCAAACGTGTGGCTGCTTCATCATACAAGACTGTCGCACAAGACTAGTGAAAATAGCAGATCTACAAGCACACAACACCTCGCGAGTGTGTGCTTGAAGATCGGCTGTATTCACTATTTGAATCGTTTTTTAAATGGTTAATACAAAACAAACGGTTCTGGACATAAAAGGCTTCCACCCGACAACGACCATATGGAGGTTGAGGTGTGGGACGGTGCATGTGGCCAAGCAAAGTGGCAGTTTAAGAGTTTCAAACATATATTGATTATTGCATTATTTGCGATAATATCATCAATCACAATTATTTTGGCCACAATAATCGCAACATGAAATGTTCGTCAGCCTGTCACAATTATGGAATTTTACCTCAACAATTAATTGTCACTGAAATAATTCTGACTAACGACATGTTTTGAGCTTGTAGATCAGCTATTTCCACATTCTTTTGGAAAAGATATGAATTTGTATATTCATATATACTTTTACATGGAAATGGAAATGATAATAACTAACTAATAACTATGCTAGAAAGAATTGAGATTATCTCAAATAACTGCCATTAAGCGATTATGGAACAATTGTGAGAGGACTAATAGTTCCATCACTATGATAGGTGATCAGGTGGTTCATTAACACATTAAACGCCCACGTGGTGCCCACGCGCCAATCTCTTTGATGTTTACGTGTGCCCACGACGCGTTCGACGCGTTGTACAGTAAACTATACTGTACTGAAGCTACTGTACTTGGCTACCGCGCTGATGAAACAAACTTCATTTCCCAAAATGCAGCGCGAAATTATGTCACCCGGACGTGCTGTCTGTCTCGCTGACTGTTTAGCGGCTGCACAAAAATGCTGTTTTCTCTGGATTCTTTTCCTTTTTTATTTTTTTCTCAAAACGGCGGCCTCTTCTACCGGCCGTAACACAAACACTGTGGCTTGATAAAAAATGGTCCTGACTGAAAGAAAAGATTTTCGCGAAATAAACAGGACATGCTTGGATTACATTTACTCAGATTACTTTTCTCGCCAGTACTTCAAAGGTAGGTAAAATGGCGGGTTGCCATGGGCACCAGCAAATTAAAAGTTGAATAATTCTGGGCACCCGCTGTGTTAATACTATACCACTGTGTCTGTCCTCATGGACTTATAGTGTTGGTGTATCTGGGGGATGCTAGACAGACGGACAGATGGATAGGACTGTCACGATTATGACATTTTACATGACGATTCAATTGTCACTCATATAATTGCAATCAACGATTTAATTGTGTCTTTGTCGTTGACAATTACATTTCTGTTTTGCTTTTAGGCTTTAAAGTTGCACATGGCAGTTATGACACTGTTGACACATAACCTAAATATACAAAGAAATGACAACTTTAAAACTTTAAAAAGAACATTGATAGTGGAAATAGACAATCTACAAGCTTGTAGAGCTTGAAGATTCCACTATTTCCACTATTGAAAATGTTTGAAAATATATAATATTTTTCAACATGGAAACGATTATGACAATTATGACAAAATAATTGTGATTGCGAATCTTTGCGATTATGTATATGTAGTAATTGCGACAGGCCTACGGATGGACAGAAAAAGATGAACAGAGACCCATAGCGCTATATCAGAAAGAAAGATGACAGAGGGATGAGAGAGAGAGAGAGAGAGAGAGAGAGGAGAGAGAGAGAGAGAGAGAGAGAGATAGAGAGAGAGAGAGAGAGAGAGAGAGAGAGAATACTAACGGTTTTCATTTTTCTTTTTAGGTGCAAATGTATTTAATTTTTCACCAATAAAATTATGCCTGGAACTGGAGGCACGGTCTGGAGGCTAAATGAGAAAGACACACACACACACACACACAGAGAGAGGGGGGGGGGCTCACAAGAGACACAGATGAAGGATGAGAGAGGATCAGAGAGAAACTGTTTCTTCTCTCTCACACACACACACACACACACACACACACACACACACACACACACACACACACACACACACACACACACACACACACACACACACACACACACACACACACACACACACACACACACACACACACACACACACACACACACACACACACACACACACAAAGTGGGTCAGGGCTCCGTGTGGATTATTAATAGTGTTTCTTAGCGTTTTTGGCTTCTCTGGTGACATTGTTGTGTATCTCACACCCGCAAGTGTTGTACTGACACGTGCACAATACACACATGCTCGTGCACACACACACACACACATGCACAGGAAGCAGCCAGACAGCCCGGGGAAAACTAACTCACATGGTCTCTACTCTACTTAAAAAGAGGCTTTTATTTTTGGATTTATGATCTAAAACCTATACAACCTTTTTATAACTTATTAAACCATTTCTTTAATACGCCTGCCTTAAGTGCCTTAGATGGATTATCGTATAGTTTAGGCATTTAGCCTATAGAAGTGTGGGCTCCTTAATGGATGTAATGTTTTGGGAAGGGAACCTCACCTAGGCCAGTGGTTCTCAACCTGTGGGTCGGGACCCCAGGGGGGGGTCCCCAAATTATTTTGGGGGGTCCCCAGATGGTTAACTTAATGTGCAATATTGTTTTCTCTCTCAATAGTAAACAAATCAAAATAGAGTTTGAGTGTATAGAGGGTATCTGCACATTTCTAAAGTGACAATCTAAGGACTTTTTAATACCTCTAAAACGACAAATTAAACATTGGCCAAATTGTCAAATAGGCGTTGTGAGCATGTAGATCGTCTTTTTTCACGATAGAACTGTGTTATACAAAATGTAATGACTCAACTCTTAGTGCTCGTCAGCGTGGTGGGTCCCCAGTTAAAATATGATTATTTTGGGGGTCCCAACCCACAGGTTGAGAACCACTGACCTAGGGAAGTGCAGCCTAGCTATTGGTTTATTAACTGATTGAAGGATGACACCCACTGACTCTGACTGACCTACTTAAGGGTTCAACTGCCATAACGCCTGTGTAACCTGATGATGCCCTGCATGGGCCAAACCTTGTTTATTATTTTCGGTTATGAATAATGAATAATAAAGACGGGAGAGCAGTTTATCGTGTGCGGACATTATTACAAAACATATATTATTAACCACTTCAGCCCTATATAGATTTCGGGCCATTTGAAAATAGCCGATCTGAAAGCTCCATTTTCGAAAGATGTGTATATGTCATAGTATATTAGAGAAACAGCACATTCGAGACGCGGAGCACTCGTGGTGCGGCACGGGGCGGAGCAAGCGGTCGCCACAACAACGTACTCCAGGCGGTGCGCCGCTCTATTGTCCACGACACTGCGAGCGGCTACCGAAGCCCCCCTGTATCCACGAAGCCCAAACGAGTTACGAGGCCCCCCTGGGTCCACGAAGCCCCAAGCGGCGCGAAGGCCAGCGGACCTTGGTCCTGCTCTTCGCCCCCGAGCGCCGCAGGCGCGAGTGGCCGCGAAGTTACGAAGCCGTGGTGAATGCAATCGTTATATTTATGCCCAGGCCGTAAGGCCTGGGCAAGCGCACGTTAAACGCCCTGTCCAAGTGACTACAATGGAGCTAATGGCTAGGCTAGGCTAGGCTAGGCTAGGCTAGGCTAGTAAATAAAGAGTAAACACTTCCGGTCTGCGGCGAGTTCAAAGCGTGACGTAACTCTCTTATATACACTCTGGTGAATGGCAGAGCAGTGGCTGACGTCGCCATCTGGTGGTGATTAGTGTGTGGTGAACGTCAAAACGAGTGCTCCTTGACAACTTTTACTGGTTTCTTGAACATACTGTAACATATACATTTGAAAACTTGAAATGGGACATTCTGCATAATGAGTACTTTTACTTTTGGTACTATAAGTACATTTTGAATTCCAGACTTTTACTTGTAACAGAGTATTTCTACATTGCAAAATTGACACTTTTACTTAAGTAAAATGATTGAGTACTTTTTCCACCACATTTGCTACCGATCATCGTCAGTCATTTTGTAGTTTAATTTCAGTTATTTGTCATGTCTACCCTTTTTGTATACAATGCCTTAAAAAGCAAAAAAAAATCATTTTGTTCCAATGTTCAATGGAAAAACACAGCAAAGATTGTTCATCACAATAATGCAAATGCAATTGTGCTCCAGTAAAGGCTAAAACATTCCCACGGCCGCTTGTGTTTTTGTTAGGGATTAGGGAAGGTAATAGTTTTACCCTACAGTGACACCCCTGGAGGCAGCCGGAAAATAGCAGATCTACAAGCTCACAACGCATCCTATTTTCAGAATGAATATTTAATGTAGAACAAAAACTGGAAACTAGCACAGAGCCCTCCAGTCAACCAAGAATAGGATTTTAAGCGGTAAAGGAAATTCTTCATCGATGAGCCCAGCTAAATGATAGTTAGGAACCAAATGGACCCTTATGGGGTATGAAACTCTGAGAGTGTACAAATGGAACCAAATGGACCTGTTTAGGGTCCATTTGGTTCCATTTGTACACTCAAGAGTTAAATTAACATTGATTTTACAATATAAATTCTCAGAGATAGAAAATTAGAAATACCATTAATGGGGGACCGTAGCCTAATGTGTAAAACTGTGGGTCCTAACCACTGCTAGAGCCGTAAAAATCTTCTTAAATGGGGGTCCCTGGTTTATCTATTCAAATGGACTGCGGGCTAATAAGTGTTAAATTGGGGGTCCTCGACATGAAAACGTTTGAGAACCACTTTTAGTGGATTAAAGTGACAGCAAAGATCCTTGCTTTCTTGATTATTCAGTGGGCCTCTTGCTTACTTGCTTCACATGCCTTACCACGTACTCTAAGGCAGGGATCTTCAACGTTTTCAGGCCAAGGACCCCTTAGTTGAAAGAGAGAGATGAACCAGGGACCCCCACAACCTTTTCATAGATTATTTTGGATTCATGTCAATTTGTGTTTTCAGATATTTAACCACTTGAACCGTCAATACTTAATAAACTTGACCTTTCACTCTGTACTCAGTCTGCTCTTTTCACCCTCTACACCAAACCTCTTGTGAGCTTGTAGATCTGCTATTTTTGGCTAATATTCTTAGAATATGGATGCTAGGGTTCAAGTGGTTATAAAAAAGGAGAGAAACTGTTTGGAGGACGCCCTGAAGTAACTCTGAGGACAGTGAGCTTTGCTGTGTACTCATGCATGCGCACACTCTCTGCACTGTCGGTTACACAATCAATTCAACACAAAATAAGTAGCTACTCTGGGAATTACACTAGGCCATATTCTACCCTGTCATTCTCACACACACACACACACACACACACACACACACACACACACACACACACACACACACACACACACACACACACACACACACACACACACACACACACACACACACACACACACACACACACACACACACACAGTGGTAGTTAAGTTATGTCCAGCTCAGTGTAAGGACACTGATTACTAATTACAGTACAATGGTCTTAACTACCGTTTACAACACAGTTCATAGTGTGGACTGACAAACAGACAGACAGACAGACAGACAGACAGACAGACAGAGAGGTCACATGGCTGACTGCCTGTCTCACTCTTTCTGGATGTGTGGCTCTCATTCATTTACTATTTTAGGCTTTAGAGCACTTTTTTCAAAACATAATTTACTGTGTAGTAGGGGTGGGCGATATGGAAAAATGCAATATCACAATATTTTCCCAAGCTGTATCACAATACATGATTTTATCACAATTCTTTTTCGCATTGGTTTTTATGGTTATTTTTCAAGTTACTTGACAAGAACTAGAGACTCTGGGTTCCTTTTGGAGGTCTAAATTGAACTTTACAAGTATGTAACTCTGACAGTATACAAATGAAACCAAATAGACCCTTACGGGTCCATTTGGTTTAATTTTTATACTGTCAGAGTTAAGTGGAGACCTTGACATTGACTGATGATTTTGACAAAAATGCAGGTTTAAATTGAATTCTGCAATGAATCTCTGTAATAACGATTAAACAGGACTTTTTACAAGGCTTCCTCAATTGTATCACGATATATACGATACCTCTGAAAAGGCATATCGTGGAGACATTGTATCGTCTCAACGATAATTATCAACATATCACCCACCCCTACTGTGTGTGTGTAGTGTGTATTTCAAAGCATAAAAACCCCAAAACAGACAAACAAATGTGTATGAAGTCGACGGTGGAAACGTAAGTGCTGTACTAACCTATTCTCAACCCATCTTCATATCGTTGCTGTCGGACAGAAACCTCTTCTCTCCAGTTTTTAACTTTGAGTTTTTTCGTAAATGAATGCCCTACTTTATCATCATACACACATAAAAGCATCAAACGTAGCAGATCCAGAAGCTCGAAATGCGGCGCCAAGCGACGTGTTTCAGGCTTGTAGATCTGCTACTTTTGCAATTTTGGAATATGAATTCTGGAAAGTAACATTTTTGGACAACCGACAGAGACAATGTCATTGGACCTCACTAACTGTATTAGTTAGTGAGGTCTATAATAGACAGAGTAGAAAGAAATGGTGCCATTGTATGATGGCACCATTTCGGCACCATTTCTTTCTACTCAATTTCATTTCTTTCTAACACAACATAACAACTGCCCCTTTCTGTCTGTGCGCGCGTGTGTGTGTGTGTGTGTGTGTGTGTGTGTGTGTGTGTGTGTGTGTGTGTGTGTGTGTGTGTGTGTGTGTGTGTGTGTGTGTACTGTGTACAGGTGGTTTGGGCTTGACACAAAAAGCTATTACCTACTCTGTTTCACACACACCACATGTCTTTACTGGGTTACCTACTTTTAATTCCCCCCCCCTCCCCCTTCTATCACTCTCTCTCTCTCCCCACTCTTTTCTCCCCCCTCCCCCTCTTCTCTCTCTCTCTCAGAGTTCACCTTGAGCGTGCATCAGCTCAAACATGTACACACAGGCACCACACACATACTCTTCACCCATAGAGTAAAGACACAGTGTCCTATCAGCTAACACACTGGTTCTTAACCTGTGGATCGGGACCCCCCAAATTATGTTAGGGGGGGTCCCCAGATGATTAACTTAATGTCCAACATTGTTTTCTCACTCAACAGTAAAGAAACCAACATAAAGTTTAAGTGTATAGAGCAGGGCTACTCAACTTAAGATGGTTCAGGGGTCACTCAGCAAAATACCAAAAGTCCAAGGGCCGCAAACTAAAAAGTACGGTCCTATTTAGGATGTTTACTTGTTTAGAGAATGATGTTGTAACACACTACATGACTAGTCTAAAAATTAAGGAAACACAAAAAGTACGGTCCTATTTTGGACGTTTAGAGAATGATTTTGTAACACACTGCATGACTAGTCTAAAAATTAAGGAAACACACAGTTAACAGCCAAGGCCAAACCTCATGGTGTTTCTTTTGGAACAAACAAAATAGCAAAAAAAAAGTCCAAAAAGTCTTGTATAAAACAAAACAAAAACTGTTTCAGGGGAATTATTTGTCCACACTGAAAGTATAAAACAATTATGACCATGACGGGCCGCATAGACATGCCACAGGGGCTGCGTGCGGCCCACGGGCTGCAGGTTGAATAGCGCTGGTATAGAGGGTATATGCACATTTCTAAAGTGACAATTTAACCCATTTAGGCCTAACCTATAGTTAGACCCAAATCAGAAATTAGCCTACAAAAACAAATATGTTGATAGATACTGTACATGTACTGTAAGCCCCTCCCATACACTAAAATGTGTACCCGGCCTGAATGGGTTCAGGTTCTGAATAGGACAACTTTGTTTTTTTACAACAAGGGTTCATATTTTAGATTGAGAAAAAAGTGAGGGTTAAAATGTTTTCATTGGCTTTGTTCTATTGTTTTATCGCGTTTACCGTGCTAAAATGTGGGGCATGCGTACGCATGGGGGCATGCGTACAAGTGGCTAAATATGTCTTTTTAGACACAATAAGCCAGCAGTTTCTTTATTGCTATTTACAGTAACACTTCTAGCCCCCATAAGTCACATCCAACCATGAAAGGTTGCGTTGTATTTTGGGAATGGGCTTATTCTGTGTAAAATTACATACTGTATTTAGCCACTTGCACGCATGCCCCCAACCACTGAAATAAGAATCTCTAAAACAATAGAATGAAGTAAATTAAATCATTTTGACACTCATATTTTATATTCTTTAATTACAATCTAAAATATGAACCCTCGTTGTAAAAAACAAAAGTTGTCCTTTAAGGACTTTTTAATACCTAAACATTGGCCAAATTGTCAAATATTAGGGGCAGAAACTGTGAAAATTAGCCGATCTACCTAATCACAACGTGACCATGGCATGTAGATCAAATATGATTATTTTGGGGGTCGCGGCCTGAAAAGGTTGAGAACCACTGAGCTAACACACTGTTTCCCAAACACTGGGTCGCGGACCTATTTGTGGGTCGCGGACAGATTGTTATGGGCCGCGAGTCAATATTCCTTTATTTATTATTCCTAAATATTTCCCTAAATTAAAAACAAAAATTCATACATTTTTCCAAATGAATGAAAAATCTAAGAAATCGCATACATTTAAAAAAAAGTTCACAACGTGGTGCATTGTGAACTTGTAGATCTGCTAGTTTCACTAGTTTGGGTCCCGGTCATACGTCTAATTTCTCTTTTGGGGCTTGAGCGAAAAGGTTTGGGGAGAATGGGGACCACTGAGCTAATAAACGTGCAAGACTATTGTTAGAACGCCCCCACTCACACAATCATACACACAAAGCCACAAAAGAAATCTTTTGTTTTGATCACATTCCTTTTAAATATGACTAGAGATGTTACCGATCAATCGGCAATGGATCGGATCGGGCCGATCAAAGCGTGATCGGCGATAATCGGTGGTTTAGATCAAAAGGTAAATTCACCGATCGGATCGGATCGGTGCATCCAATCAACCAGCAGTTCAGTATGCCCACTTGAGGCCCCTTTTGGGGTATAGATTTCCACAGTGCTGAAGGAATAATTAGTTACTGCTATGATAATAAATACATAGCAGTGCTGGTAAATAACTATAAGGCAAATATATAAATGAATTCATGAGTGAATGAATGAATTAAAGTTAAAACATTAACATTTAGAAAATATAAATAATAACTTGATCGGATCGGTGATTGATCGGTATCGGGTGATCAAACTTTTGTGATCGGTGCTCGGTGATCGGTTCCAAAAAACCTGATCGGACCATCCCTAAATATGACACTTTGCCGATTCATTTGTGTAATGTGTAATCTACGAGGACGTGGAAAAACATGTTTTTAAGTGTTTAGTAAGTGAGTGGGGTAAGTGTGAGGAAATGTGACGTCACTGTGGTACATGTGACTCAGGCGCTTTATAAAACATCACATGCATCACATGTTCCACACACACACACACACACACACACACACACAGACACAGACACAGACACACACACACACACACACACACACACACACACACACACACACACACACACACACACACACACACACACACACACACACACACACACACACAAACACACACACACACACACACTCTCTCTCTCTCTAATAATTACGCAAATCAGTGTCTGTTGAGTCTCACGCTTAATGTATACTCCAGGGGTCTTGACTTCAACGTTTTCAGGCCAAGGACCCCTTAGTTGAGAGAGAGATGAAGCAGAGACCCCCCACAACCTTTTCATAGATTCCATATAGTTTCATCTTTCGACAGCACAATCATCAGTGTATTTTGGAATCATGTCAATTTGTATTTTCAGATATTTAACCGCTTCAACCGCCAATACTTAAAAAACGTGTCCTTTCACTCTGTACTTAATCTGCTCTTTTTCCCCTCTACAACAAAGCTCTTTGTCGAAAATAGCTGATCTACAAGCTCATATGTGAGCTTGTAGATCTGCTATTTTTGGCTAAAGTTCTCTGAATATGGCCGCTGTAGGGGTTCAAGTGGTTAATATTAAAAAAAGGAGAAAGTTTCTATCACACAAAGATTTGGAGGACCCCCTGTAGTAAATATGAGGACCCCCTGTTGAAGACCCCTGGTATACTCCATAGCAATACTGTGCCAAGGCTTAACATTAACTTTTTAAGTACATTTCCCATTCACTTGTCCAGGCACAAACGTCACTTATCTGGATAAAAAAATGTGCGTTTCACAGTCATTCATTTTTCTGATTTTTTATTTGACAAATAAATAAGACCCCCCTTAGCCCCCTCCACTACATAGTATCAGCAGACCATAGTCTGCTTACAGCACAAAGCTGCTAAGAGCGTGAATGAAAAGTTGAAACCAAGAGTCACTTGTCCAACGGACAAGTACATTTTTAATGAACTTGTCCATAAAGAATTATGAATTGTCCCGGACAACAGGACAAGCCTTAATGTCATGCCCCGCTGTGCTGCTCCATACATTATCCCCAGCATTTCTGGATTGATTGAATATTTTATTAGCAAGTTAGTTAACAGTAGGCCTACATGATGTACCATAGTAGAGTTAAAAGTTATGCTAAAAAGATAACACAAAAAGCACTGGGGAATGGGTCCGAGACTTTTCACGATTCAAATTCAAAAGCATGATCACAAAAGTACAAAATATAAAAGTTCAAATATGGATATTTCTGCCCGACAACAACAATATACAATACATATGGGTCAAAGATTGGCAACGGGTTGCAGAGGATGCTACTACCAAGGTGTTCCTAAGGTATTCTACTAAAAACCCCACTTGTGTTTCGAGGTCAGCCAAGCTTTTATAGCCTGCTTCCAGACCATAGACCCCGCCCACTCTCAGAGTACTCTTTCTCTGGTCTGGAGCTGAGTACATGAATTGGCATTTATTTTCGGCTTCTCCAATGAGCATGGGGGGTGGGGGTGGGTCTAACGAATATCCAATCCGCGCAGCAGTTGAAACGATTCAAACGAAGTTCACACACACACAGGCAGGCTAAGGCACACATGCGCGCGCGCTGATTTCACCAAACTGTTAATGTTGATTACATGTTTCTGGTCGCAGTTCTGTGTGGAAGCAGTCACTGGCACAGACAGAGACACACACACAATCACACACACACTCCGCGACCGTGCGTTGCGTCCACTGTGCGTCTCGATCACCGTGAGTCGCGATCACTCGTGCGTGTGCACGCTCACAAAAAAGTCCCTCCCCCGTAAATCGCTCAGAATAGGTACAGTTTCAGACTACTGCGTGAGCTGAGTCTGAGATCAGGCCAAAGCTTTTAGGTAGGTTTTTATCAATGAAGAGACATGCAAGTACTGTATGATCAGGGGTTGACACTAAGGTCTCAGAGGCACTTGCCCATCGGGCAAGTACAGGTCATGTTCTACTTGCCCAAAGGTAATGCCCACTTGCCCGAAAAGTAAATCGTCCATTATAAAATGATAGGTACGATTTTAATTACCGCTCAATTTAACACTTATTTCTTTACTTTCTGGGGCTGTGCGATAAAATGTCATACCTCAATACCTCCAAATCCAAATACCAAATACTGATTGAATATGTCTATGGTTTCACACTTGTTATTTTATATTTTTAAATGTAGCAACAGTAAAAACAGCACATTATAGGTAAATAGAGCTCTTATTTTACATTCCACAGACCAGAAGACACAGCGCACTGGCCACGTTCAGGTGTTTAGACAGATATCTCGTGTTGTGTTTATAGACATTTGTGTCCCCTCTCAAATGAGCACTTGCCCTGTTGGGCAACCTGAAAGCCAACTTCACCTGCCCTGACGTTTTATTTACCTGCCGGGGGCAGGTGGGCAAGCCTTAGTGTCAATGCCTGATGATCACGTGGTCATATTTCTTGTCATGTACTCGCAATTTACTTGTTGCAGTATAAGCACTAGGGCATTAACCAAAAAGTCGACAAGTCGACTCAATCGACTACTTTACACAAGTCGACTCCCACCAGGGAAAGTCGAATGTTGAAATAAAATGTAATGTAAAAATAAATCCTTTGTATTTTGTTCAATCACTGCATGTGCTTGTGCACAGCATTCAAGTAGTAGGATTGCTTATTGTCAAGGACAGAATGATTCTCTCCTTTTCCAACGCTTTAGGCCAGGGGTATTCAACTAAATTGTCCAGGGGGCCACATTGACAGAAACCCAAGGGGCCGGGGGCCGCACTAACGTACCCCCCCCCCCCCAGCTATTGTACACTTGAAACAACTGCACGACCACATTTTCACTACTACATTTTCACAAACAACCACATTTTCATCTAACTACATTGCAAAGCAGAATACTTTTCAAGTAGAATACTTTTCATGTTAATGTGCTTAACTCATTGAGTGCCAATCCCGAACTAGTTCGGCTTTATTAGCGTATCGCAGAGTGCCGATCCCGAACTAGTTCGGCTTTAAAAAAAAAAAAAAAAAAAAAAAAAATTATTTTTTTTTGAAAACATTTTTTTTGAATTTTTTGTTTTGTTTTTTTGGACCCCATCAAATCTAGTGAACATGATTTCAATCGCGATTTTGCATGTTCCACCCCCATACAACCCCATCTAACATACAGGGCAGCCATGTTTGTTTACATAACATGTAAAACATAATGGCGATTATCTCAAGAATGCCTGAACGGATTTCCAATCGGATTTTTTTGTTTGAAAGCTGTGAACAAACTGCACAAATCCACTCCAATGCAATCCAGGATTGCATTGGATTTTTTAGAGCTCATTCTTCTCTGTTTTTTTCCCATGCATGAGGTGTGCAAGGTTTAATCATGGCTAAGTTGACGAAAATAAGGCTTCTAAAATGCTTGGTAGCCAATAGCTAACTTCAAGCTAACTTCATCCTCTTCCTGTACATGCACAAAGGAAAGTGTTCAGGCAAGTCATGGCTGCAGGGCTTCTGCATATACCAGCATATCTCTATGGGATTTTCTATGGCCACTGGGCGCCCTCTAGTGGTGACTAGGGTGGCACTCAAAGAGTTAATATCTGTTCAACAAGTTGACAACTGTAAACATGCTTTCTTGTTTAAAACCTAGTGCTAACTACATCACACTAGTGATGGCCAACCTGGCTTTGATGCTATCTTAGAGTAGATGTCGACCTCATTGACAGTGCACACAAAATTGCCTTCTTTGATGCTTTAACGATGCTCAACGAGGATCAGGTGGGTCGCAGACACACACTCCACTCTGCTGCAGTGCTCTGACTGGAGTCACTTCACTTGAATATGATGGAATATGATTAGGGATTTCTGTGATTATGGTAAGATGAAGCTCACGTTTCATATCGCGCAAACCATACCTATAACGTTCATTAGCCTCCACAAAAAATAGATTTAGGATTTTTTTTTTTTTTTTTTCAAAATCTTTTTTTTTTTTTTTTTTATTGCTCCAGGGGCCACAAGGAAGGTCCCCGCAGGGCCGCATTTGGCCCGCGGGCCGCCAGTTGAAAAAGTCGTTAATGCCCTAATAAGCACAATGCAATTCTGTGTACAGTCTCTCTCCCTCTCTCCATCTCTCTCTCTTCATCCAGCGTTCAGCCAAATATCACCCTTTTTTTCTCAGACTAAGTGCAAATAACAATAAGGATATTTTAGTTTAAATGTATTGAAATACGAGCACATATGTCTGGACGTACTACAAGTGCGACCTGATAAATATGACTGTCTGAGACACAGCTTGTTTTTTTAGTATCTCAAGAACCGTTCCACTTCAAACCTGGTGAATTGCAGAGGACCCGAAGGAGTCCTGTGTTGAGTGGGAAGTCAGTCGGATCGGCGGCTGTCCAGAAACATTTATTAAAAGCAATAATTCACCCAAAGAAATCAATTACTCACCCCACGAAAGCCTTGAATTCACAGAGATTCTTCTGTTTTTATCGCATTCCTGAGACAATTATGCAATATTTTCCGTGTCCGCTTCGGTACTACCAGACCAATGCAAAACTATTATATGTAAAAGGACAAACTCCAAAGCAACTCTCACAGTGTAATCACTGATGATCCAGGTTCAAAGAGAAGGTCTTAAATATGGGTTTGCTCTTGTTAAGGCTATGGTCTCTTATCAAATGTTGCATTATTGGCTTAGGATTGCGACCAAAAACTTAAATTCTCACTGAATTCAAGGATTCATGGCACATGGGGGGTGTAATTGGTAGAAAAAAGAAAAGTTACCTGCAGGGTTCCCACACATTTTTACCAATGAATTTCCAAAACTTTTCCAGAATATTTAACCCAATTTCCAAGACTATAATTATAAGAATAATTTCGCTCAATAACAGGTCGCTTACTCCTATACGCAATGCCTAAAGACAGGTAGTGTATGCCAGTGGTTCTCAACCTTTTCAGGCCATGCCCCCGAAATAATCATATTTTAACTGGGGACCCCGGCACCCTGACGAACACTAAGTTGAGGAATTTTGTATAACACGGTTCTATTATGAAAATAGACGATCTACATGCTCACAACGCCTCGCGTTGCGAGACTTTGTGAGCATGTAGATCTGCTATTTTCACAATTTCTGCCTCTAATATTTGACAATTTGGCCAATGTTTCATTTGTCATTTCAGAGGTATAACAAAACCAATATCCAAAGACAATGCATAGCTATTTTTTCCAGGACCCTTTTCCAGTACTGGAAAAATATTTTTCTAATTTCAAAATATTTCCAGGAATTTCATGACCGTGGGAACCCTGTACCTGAAGTAATCCTTTAATGCACAAATCTATTTCTGTCTCGCTGTGTCCTTTTTAAACCCACATAAGGAGCTCCTGTCTGTGTCCCTGTTGAGCCCATAAACGGAGATCCCAGATGCCATCCATATGACATGACGTCACAATGAGAACGGGCACTGTGCTAAGACTTTAAGTAGTTGGACAACAGAGGAGGGACATGTGTTGTTCCCAACGGACATCGGGCCTACGGGTTTGGGAAAGGTGAAGTGTTCCTTTAGAATCTTTAATTAACAAGAGGAGTGTGTTTCACGTGCACACACACACACACACACACACACACACACACACACACAACCTTCAGATATATTCTCTGTAGAGCTCTCAACACACACACACACACACACACACACACACACACACACACACACACACACACACGTACGTGTGCGCAGAGTTTAGCAGTCAGAATAGTGAATTATGGCATGTGAGAGAGAGAGAGAGAGCGAGAGCGAGAGCGAGAGCGAGAGAGAGAGAGAGAGAGAGAGAGAGAGAGAGAGAGAGAGAGGGGAGTCAGAGAATGGAATGATGGAATGCGTTTATGGAGGGGGAGAATGATGGAGACGAGAGGAGAGGTTGAAGGCTCACCCAGTGCTGGAAAAAGTACTCACATATTTTACTTAAAGGAGTAGTTCACCACTTTTCAACCTGTCTTCAATAGGTCCTCACTAATGTTCATGATAAAATATCACAATTTATTTCTACTCAGTCCAAGTCTCCTAGGAGAGCTGTGGGAAGTTCAGAATCCATCGTCTTGTGACATCATTTTCCAAAAATATTTTTTATCAATATTTTTGAAAAAAATATTTAGATTTGTATTATCGCGAGAACAATGGCTTCCACTTTAAAATTGCAACTTTTCAGGAATAGAAAGCCTGCAGTTTCTATAAGCGATGATGTCACAAGAAGATGGGTTTCTGACCTGCCCACAGCCCTCCTCTGAGAAAAAAAAAAAAAGCTATTTTTGAGTGAGGACCAATTATATGAACATAGGTTGAAAAGTGGTGGAGTGCCCCTTTAAGTAGGAGTATCAATTATACTGCAATATAGAAATACATTACAAGTAAATGTCCGGAATTCAAAATGTACTTGAGTAAAAGCATGACAGTGTTGGCATCAAAATGTACTTAAAGTACCAAAAGTAAAAGTACAAAATGTTTGAAAGTAGCACATAATATAGATCGGCTATTTTCAAATAGCCATGGTATAAAATAGAGCTAAAGAGGTTCATGTAAAAATACAATATTTGGATCCGGGTGATGTAGCGGAGTAGAAGTAAAAGTATTGGAAAATAGAAATACTCAAGTAGCAGTCAAGTACAAATACCTAAAAGATTGTACATAAGTACAGTCAGTACATTTACTTAGTTACTTTACACCACTGGTCACACCCAATCAGTGAGAGAGAAACCAGAATGAGCCGTGTCTCCTTCTCCTGTCTGTCTCACTCTGTACTCTGTACTGCCCATGTATCTAAGACACAGACTGCAAGTGTGTGTGTGTGTGTGTGTGTGTGTGTGTGTGTGTGTGTGTGTGTGTGTGTGTGTGTGTGTGTGTGTGTGTGTGTGTGTGTGTGTGTGTGTGTGTGTGTGTGTGTGTGTGTGTGTGTTGCTGATGCCCTTGGGTAAGATTCACACACATTATCAACTCTCTGCTTAATTAATCGGGACTGGGTTGTGTGTGTGTGTGTGCGTGTGTGCACGTGTAGACGTGCGGACATGTGCATGTGTGCATGCGTGTATCCCAGATGGTGTGGTGGGATTGGCCATGTTGGTACTCTGCCATATTTAATATAAGACTCTCTCTCTCTCTCTCTCTCTCTCATGAATTCAATCTCATCCTGTACCTTAAAGGAGTAGTTCACCCCCCAAAATGACTTTTCTATTGATTACTCACGCCATGGAGACTTGAGTTCAATCTTATTTTTAGTTTTTCTTTTTTTTTTTCTTTTGTTTGCATTCCTAGGACAATAATTTGATTACAATAAATGTACCTCCATTGATGCATTTGGGTCTCCATCCGGAATCAATGGGGAGTACATCTACTATAATCAAATTATTGGCTTAGGAATGCAACAAATACCAAAACTTATTATTGAACTCAAGTCTCCATGGCGTGAGTAACCAATAGAAAAGTCATTTTGGGGGTGAACTACTCCTTTAAACCATTAAGACCTGGAACCCATCCATGTCACTTTAGCTTTTAACCAAATTAAACATATTAGGAGTGTGTCAGGAGTCACCAGAAAAAAGACGGGTGTTTTTGATGAATCTATTACAATGGGTTTGTATAGGAAGGGGGTGTGTTTGATCAAATAGATTAGGCCTAGAATTATTTAATGATTTAACCAGTGAAAAATAGCAGATATACAAGCTCACAGTGCGAGCTTGTAGATCTGCTATTTTTTTTTTAAGTCGTGAAAATGTGTGCAAATCTTTTAATATATGTATTTTCAAAGCGAACGTTTGTAAGGTAGGATTGTCATTTGTGATGGCCTACACATGATCAGAGTCACCTGCACTGCAGTAACCTGTGGTCTAAGCAGTAGAGTAGACTGCACAAGGACAACAAAGCCAACGTTTTGCATAGTGTGACCGACAGTCATTTGCCTGTCTCAGTCTGAATGAACAGTGGAAGTATCTGTAGTGGAAGAAGTACTTTGATGTTTTTGTTTTTTTACTGAAGTAAACCTTAACCTAGCAATACCACTATATAAAAAACACACTGTTACAAGTAAAAGTCCTGTATTCAAAATTTGACTTGAGCAAAAGTATTGGCATAAAAGAATAATCACCAAGATAAAAAGTACTAAACATTTTCAAAATGATTCTTTTTTTTGTGGGCTATTGGGAGTAGCTCAAATATAGTGGCTAATGTATGTTTTGTAATAATAATCTAACTATGCAGTAACGAGTAACTAAAGTGTTAAAATAACTGGAGTGCAGTAAAACCTACAATATTTTACCCGTGAGGGAATGGATGCTTTAAGTATCAAAACAGGGAAATACTCAAGTAAAAGTAGTTGATAGGGTGAAATTATATTTTAATATCCATTATATTTAAAATACCAACTTCAGTGTTAAAAGTGTCAAGGTTATTTTGGTTTGATCAACTAACTAATGATAACACATTGGCATTGTCCTTCTGGCTACTGGGCCCAAGACACGAAAACATCTGATATCCACTGTTATGTTATAATTGTCCAATCAGAATGTGACTAATGTATTCTGTAACTCCATATATCTGTGAAATTGTGTTTTGTATAGGCAGAAGGCACTATGGGTGAATTGCTGTACTGTACCTTGACTCGGAACTATTCTTTCAATACAACTAAGAGAACAGACTGACTTACACTGGGTCTCCTTTATTGTGTGAATGTAATCATTTTTGGGGAAACTGTCTGATTCACATGGGATATAGAAATATTTCCATCAGTAGTGTACCTCAACATTTAAATGTTCTTGGTTAGTTTCCAACCCGCCTCAGAATACTTTCAGTACTTTATTTCAAACTAAATCAAACTCTGGGTGTGTTCTGCTCACAGGCCAAACGACAGGTCTGCCACCAACAGGAGTGCAGGGGTGTCACACCAAATTCTGGGCCCTGGGTACAAGGATTCACTGCGGGCCCCCCATGAATGGGGTTTAACCCATTTAGACTGGGGACGCATTATTACGCATTATTTTGTGCTTGCCTTTAACTATTGAAAAAATAGCAGATCTACAAGCTCACAGCACAGCACCGAGTGCCACGCAGCACTATTTTCTTTTTTTATCGTGAAAATGTATGCAATCTTTGAATATTTCAAAGGTTTTTTGAAAAACCTATGTTTCTATGTTAGTGATGCTCAAACTGGTCAAGGACCCCCAAAATGATATGTATTTGACCACGGGCCCCCATTTCAACATAGTTAGTTCCAGGGACCCCCCAGAAGCAAAAAGTTTAGTTACAAATGTTTGCTTAAAAAAAATACATATATTGAAGGATTTGCACACATTTTCACGTCTTTTAAAAAATAGCAGATCTACACGTGAGCTTGTATATCTGATATTTTTCAATAGCTAAAGTATAAAATAATTAAGGCCTCTGTAACCTTGGGCCCTAGTAACTCAGTCCCACTCCCCACTCAGTCCCCCCCCTTGTGACACCTCTGTCTGCCACCAAGCAAGGCCAAGCGTCACATTTGGTTCGTGGAAAACTTCTCTCGAGGCAAGAACTTGATTTATATTCTATCTGCAGAGAGTCTAGTCTGACAGCTTGATGTGACCTTGGTGGGCCAGGAAAAATAAAAAATAAATCCCGGCCCAGGTCGGCAGCCATGTTTGTAGTTGCTAGGCCGCGGCTATAATACAGCAACATGAGAAGCCGCTTGGGGCTCCGCTTCATCGTCAGCTATAACCGTCCCCACAGCCAGTGACATCGGAGATGCCACTGTTGTGCTGAGGATTGAACCCCATGTTGCAGAATGTGACCTAGTCACTCCATTCAAGCCAATTCATTCATTAATTGTTCATCATTTATGAGAGTGTATTTAAAGATGTGTACAAACAACATAGATGTACTGTATTTATGTCAGTGTACCGTTAATCGAGCATTATCTGTAGATATCACGAGTAGTCAAGACTAGAAATAATGACTAATAATCAGGCATACACAAAGGAAATCCCCACCCTATAGGTTGGACAGTTCCTCAATTTCAAGTTCAGTATAGTTCAGTTTCGGTTCATATAATTTTTTTAAAATATATATTCTTTAACAAGGATATTGTTTGATTGATTACTTCAATTAATAGTTGCCGTTCTAGAGCGTGCATAAGGGAGAGAGAGGTGGATGAAAATGGTGTTAGAATCCACACACAACTGGACAGCAGATTAGGCCGGGGAGAGAGAGAGAAAGAAGAGGGGAAGGAGAGTTAAGGTGGTTGCACACTGCTGCGTTTTTCGTTGCGAAATGCGTTTTTCAGGGCAAGGAGAGAGAGATAGAGAGAGCAAGGGACCGAGTGGTGTGCGAAACGGGCGGCAGTGTGCAAACGTGACTGACATAACGTGAGGTTGATTTTTTATTTGCGGGCTCCGAAATTCACTCCGATATTCGGCCCGAAAAACGCAGCAGTGTGCAACCAGCTTTACTGTATGAAGGGAGGAGAGACGGAGAGGGTGAGGAGGAGAGGAAGACCAGCGAAAGAGTGGAGAGGAGGTTGGGGGAGGGGTGCAATCAGTTTGACCTTCCACAGAACAGCTGACACACTCAACCAATCCATTATGACTGACTGACTGACTGACCCAGAGGTGCTCAACTTGTGGGTCAGGACCCCTAGGGGGTCTCCACATGATTTTGGGGAGGGTCCCCAGTCTCCCCACTCCCCAGATGACAGTAAAGTTACAATTTAAGGACTTTTAAGACCAGTAAGATCAGTAAACTACAGTATACTGTAAAAACTAGTCCAACGTTGGCCAAATTGTCAAATAATATGTGAATATAGCTGATCTACAAGCTCACAACGCCTCGCTTTGCGTTGATAACCACTGGACTAACTGAAACTGCACCCTGACTGACAGTCAATGCAATATCATTTTCCTTACAGTCACATGGCCAATAAATGTGGTTTTACTGACTGGTAACTGGGCTGACTGGCTTTAGTAGGGTGGTTGGCTTGGCTGTGGTGTAAAGTCAAGTGACTAAGTACATTTACTTAAGTCATGTACTTAAGAACAATTGTTTTTACTTTACTAGAGTATTTCCAATTTCCATACGTCTCAGATCCAAATGTTGTACTTTACTCTACTGCATTCATTACAAAACATTAGTTACTAGTTACTTTGCAGAATGCAGATTATAAAACATACATAAACCACTTTAGCCCTATTTTATACCTAGGCTATTAGAAAATAGCCGATCTACAAGCTCACAACGTGTCGCATCACAACACGTTGTGAGCTTGTAGATCTGCTATTTTCAAAGCTTTTGTACTTTTGCTTTTGGTACATTTTGATGCCATGTGCACTTTCATACTTTTACTAAAGTACATTTTGAATTCGGGACTTTCACTTGTAACAGAATATGTCTATATTGCAGCATTGATACTTTCACTTAAAGGAGTACTTCACCACTTTTCAACCTATCTTCATATAATTGGTCCTCACAAAAAAATAGCTTTTATTTTTTTCCTTTTTTTTCCTCATTGGAGGGTTGTGGGCAGGTCAGAGAGAAACCCATCGTCTTGTGACATCATCGATTGGGAATCCAAGCTAATAGAAAATGCAGGCTTTCTACTCCTGAAAAGTTGCAATGTTAAAGTGGAAGCCATTGTTCTCACGATAATAAAAATCAAAATGTTTTTTTCAAAAAATGTTTTTTTTTTTTTTTTTTTTTTTTTGAAAATGATGATGTCACAAGACGATGGATTTCTGAACTTCCCACAGCTCTCCTAAGAGACTTGGACCGAGTAGAAAAGAATTGTGCTATTTTATTATGAACATTAGTGAGGACCTATTATATGAAGATGGGTTGAAAAGTGGCAAAGTCCTCCTTTAAATAAAACATTTGAGTACTTTTTGGCTCGGCCGTGTGATTGCTGACTCATCAGCTGTTTCTCCGTCAGTCCGACTGACTTGGGTCAAATCAATCGGTGTGTCTTCACTCTGTCAACAGCAGCGCGCTCAGCGCACCGTGTCATCCTGGAGTGCATTCACCTCAGCCCAGAGCCGTGCTTTTCAAACCGTTCCATGTCAATGACCCCCACATAGCCACAGCCTCTGGCCCCTCTGTTGCAAAACGGCTTGAATAAAAAAGGGAAAAAGAGAAGAAAGAGAAAAGCAGCAGTATCTACAAGCTCCCGAGGCAGGCAGCATGTTTTGTTTCACAATGACATGCCCAAAATAAGCATGCCTGACACCAGGTGGAAGAGTGGTAACGCTGGCACAATAGACCTTATTTACACTGCGGACATTTGACCACTTCGGGTGGCAAGCAGCCAATCCTGCCTTACCCAAAATGCTGTTTTTGAGCTTCTGATTGGCTGCTTGCTACCCGACGTGGTCATGTGATCAAAGATGGCCGCGGTGTGAATAAGGTCTATTGGACCAATTCACCCATTTTCAAAATACCTTCATATAATTGGTCCTGACTGACCATTTCTGTCAACTCGCTGAGTGTGTCTCAGAGGGCTGTGGACAGTTCAGAAACCTGCCTAGTGCCTACCAGTGACATTACCGTTAGGCAGGTTTGGGTTTGGTCATTTCAAACAAGATGTCAAACTTTTTTTTTCTTCCTTTTTCATGCAAGAACAATGGCTTCTACTTCAGCTCAACTTAACAGGAAGAGAAAGGCTGTGACTTATATTTGATTGGCATCCTCATTGACAATGTCACAGGGCAGGCTGCTGTTCACAACCCTCCTCTGAGACACAGAGAGAGTAGACAGAAATGGTGCCATCTTATAACAAGTAAGCAATGGCGAGGACCAATTATAAGCTGATGTTTGATACATGTGTGAAGTGTTCCTTTAAGTGTGAAAACCACTGGCCTAGACCTCTCCCTAAGGTTAGAGGCCATATTATCCCAGCTAAGGTTTATTCAAGCCCAGCTCAGTGGCTTTGTGGTTAGACCAAGGGTCTTCAACAGGGGGTCCGGGACCCCTAGGGGGTCCTCAGAGTAACTACAGGGGGTCCTCCAAATCTTTGTGTGATAGAAACCTTTTTTTCTCCTTTTTTATATTAAACTCTAGTTTCCATATTCTGAGAACTTTAGCCAAAAATAGCCGGTCTACAAGCTCCCAACGCCTCGCAGCGCGAGGCGTTGTGAGCTTGTTGATCTGCTATTTTCGGCAAAGAGCTTTTGGTGTAGAGGGGAAAAAGAGCAGACCAAGAACAGAGTGAAAGTATTGACGGTTCAAGTGGTTAAATATCTGAACACACAAATTGACATGAATCCAAAATACACTGACGATTGTGCTGTCAAACAATGAAACTATATGGAATCTATGATAAGGTTGTGGGGGTCCCTGCTTCATCTCTCTCTCAACTAAGGGGTCCTAGGCCTGATATCGTTGAAGACCCCTGGGTTACACTGTCCGCCCTAAGACTGGGAGGTCGGGGTTCAAACCCTGGTCGGGTCATACCAAAGAAGAATGTGCCCCAAAGCCTCCCTGCTTGGTACTCAGCATCAAGGGTTGGATTGGGGTAAGTCCCTGCGACATACTAGCGTCATCGTCATGTCCAGGATACTACTTGTACATCAAGCTGCCTCACGCTACAGAATCAGGAGACCTCATGGCTTGGCAAGGCTTACTTACTTAAGGCCTATTCAAACTCAATACAAATTTCCCTGTGACGAATGTTTACATACCAACGACTTGTCTTCCTTCCCCATTCACACCCACTTGTTGGCCTTAAGTCTCCACACCTGCAGATCCATTTTAGTCTGTTCCGTTTCATACTTTGGCTGTGACACAACAAATAACTTGATTTGACATTTTTTTGTTATGTTTGTTACATTTTTTTAATAAAAATATATATTTGTTTACACATAACACAATACATATAATCACACACATTCACTCACATTCACACAAACATACACATACCACCTGCACATGTCCATCAAATGACATTGTTCACATCATCCTTCTCTTTTCTTTTCCTTTCCTCCTCCCGTTCTCTATTTCTCTTTAGCCACACATCATTATTTCCTTTAGGTTCTTGTTTCCATGGCGTTCATGTACATCTCCCAAAGCCGGTCAAAGTCACTCTGTCTACCTCTAACCACATAGGTTAGCCTCTCCACTCTGTCTACCTCTAACCACATAGGTTAGCCTCTCCAGCCCGATAAAGTTCATGAGCTCCCTATGCCACATCCTCAATGTTGGGGCTTCAACACTTTTCCAGCATAATGCCACGGCTCTTCTAGCTTGGAAAAGTCCAAAGTCAAAGATTTTAGTTTGCTTTGCTGAATGTATAAAGTTCCTTGGGTGAAAGTTTGTTACATTCTTAAATAATATTTGAAAAATCTTGAAGGAATGTAAAATATTTGGAATATATATACACGTTCAACACAATTCTTGTATGGGGTCCCTGACACAAAATATTTTCGGATGGGGGTTCACAGCCAAATAAATATTAATTTGAAGGTTCTTGAAATGAAAATGTTTGAGAACTACCTGTGTTACATGTAAAAAAAAAAAGGTTAAAATATGGAGATAAGAGGTTTCTGCTCGACAGCAACAATACAGTATATTATCACTTTATGTTTATTCTCTCAGGACCTTGTTTCTTAAACAAGCACTTCTCTATCATGTGAGATTATTCCAGGGAAACAAGCCTGTTTCTGTCTCCAATTGCATTATCTAGTTCGGCACATGATGTATATATCTATGGTCGGGGTTGATGTGATTTGGACCTTTGTGCAATACATGGGCGGTTATGTTGGCCAATGAGGAAGTTAAGCCATTTTTAGATATGACCAGAAAACTGATCTCTCTCTCTCTCTCTCTCTTTTTTTTTTTTGATGGCAGGGTGGCCTTGTGATTACAGTGTCTGTCACAGGATGTCCCCGAGTGCAATCCCAACAACAGTGTTCTTGAGCAAGAAATCTTGAGTCCATGGCCGTTGGCAAAGGAGAGAACACGTCATTCCCACCGAGCGCGATAAGGATAACTGTAACGATGTGTCGGCGTTCACATCAATTATGTCAGTGTTTGGTGTGGACGCTACCATCCACTTGAGTTGAGAAGGATTTTTAAAACGATATCTTTATCTTTATCGTGTCCGGACTCGGGAATGACTCTTTAGTCTGTTTTAACCCATTAAGACCTGTCACCTGAGGTTGATTCTACCAATGCCTCCTAAATCGTAATCGTTTTTTGAAAAACCTATGTTGATAGTTGCTGTCACCTAATGTCTCCCAGTCCCAAGTTTAACTTTTTGAGTCTTTTGCGTAAATTAACGCCCTACTTGATCATACTACAGCATCACGAGCATCAACAAGCTTCAGCTGGACACAAACACACAAACCTCCCCTTGCACTGCTCTATTGGAGTCAGTCTCATTTCTCTCGAAAAGCCCTCGAATATGATGAAATATGATTAAGGATTACTGTGAATATGGTAAGCTCACATTTGATATCACACACACCATACCTGTAACTTTCACTACCCCCCCCCCCCCCCCTCCACACACACACACACACACACCCCCCTCCCAAATGCTTTCCCGGTTTTAATGCCATTAAACACTTTGCCAATAAAAAATCACACCCGTGTGAACTGAGCGGTGGTTTACCCACCAACCCCCCCCCCCCCTCCCCCCTCCCCCCTTCCCCCCTGTGTGTGTGTGTGTGTGTGCGTGTGTGTGTGTGTCTGGCCTGGCCTGAAAACAGCGCCCCTCCCTTAACATGTGTGGGCATAAAAGGTACTACACCACATGAGGCTACATACAGACCCACAGACCCACCCACATACCCACCCACATACCCACCCACATACCTACACACACGGCCACGCTATGGAGACGGTGTGACCACCGCTCAAAAACAAGTCTCCAAAAGAGTTCAGACTGCGTCGGACATTTTGAACCCAGATCCTGCTATGTCACTGCTGCTGTTTATATTGTCCCACTTTATTGTCCCCTCGGGGTCATTCGTACTCTGCATTCGCTCCATCCTAACTACTTAGGAGCAGTGAGCAGCCTCAGCGCAGTGCCGGGGGACCACGTGTCCACGTCCACTTGTAATGCCACCGTCTTGGTGACTTAACTCAAGGGCAATGACAGGGGTACTGGCAGCAAGCAATGCACGTTTCTGTTTGGTGTGGGAGGAAACCCACACAGATATAAAACGTTTTAGTTACCACCGCACTCCGACTCCCCTGGGTGCGATATCCTCTTAACCCACAAAAGGGAAAGCATTTGTGTCATCTTAGATTTTTAACTATATATAGCAAGCAGCGCACGTTTTTCACAACAAACTCTTGGGATTCAGAAGAGTGGTTCTCGAAAATAGCAGATATACAATATCAATTTAGTGGTCCTTTGCCACGAAAATGTTTGCTTAACTACTGATTTAGAAGACATTTGTAGAATCGGCCTCAGGTTAAAACGACATTGAAATAAGTGTTGTTGGGTCACACTCAGACTGTGACAAGAGTAAGTTAATTTATTTTATTTATTCTCCATGTCTTCTATTCTTACAACAACGGACAAACATTTCAGCTATCTAACCTTCATCAGTGTGTAGAATTAGAGGTATTTGCTTCCTTTTAAAGAGGGGGGCAAACATCATTACTGATCTGATCACTTTACGTGAAGATGATGACTTTGAAGGTAATGAGGCTTAGCCATAATCATTAACTTGCGTGTCACTTCGACATTTATAAACATATACACAGTAGACATGTGATCCATTTACATATATACATTGACAATATGGGAATCATTATAAAATATAGAAAGATACTGTACATATGATAAACATGGCGATCGTTCATATCATAATAAGTGCCACACTGCACTGTAGATCTTACATAGGATTATAATCACACCAAGTGACATGAAATATAAACTTGCGGGGCGGGCGGATTCGTTGATTTGTATATTGTTCTGCGGCGCGGGCGGGCGGGTTACGTTCCGTGCGGGCTGTGGGCCATGCGGGTTATGAAAAAGGCCTGACCCACGCATCACCAGAAGGAAGTCTTACTTCCCATGGGCTTATTATTGTGACAGAATCTGACCATCCATGGCCTACTCCACCCTGATAGTTTCAATAGCAGCACAAATATTGCAGAAGTGGGAAATTCAAATTATTCAGAATCGGTTTCATAGTGCCAGCACATACTTCTGCTTATTTACACATGTTGGGAGCATTCAGGACACATCACTTGCATGGTTACGGTTCTAAACACAAGATGCTTCTTAATTTTTCTGGGGGCATGCTAGTCCACTGGGGTCTGGGTAATCCCAGGGGTTCTTGAAGAGGTTCCAGCCAGGTGGTTCCCAGCAAAATGAAGAACAGTTTAAATGTACGCCCAATTTTATTTTTTGTTTTTTGAGCGGTGCTAACCGCTCCTATGTCTGGCTTTGTGTGTAGGTCCCTATGTATGTATGAGTGTCCGTTTGGCGACCGCGTATTTCCCGGTGAACCTAAGCGCAACGGTGGGGGCTTGGGAGTGTGGGGAACACGCAACACTGACTATTGCTGATGGAGAGGTTATATAGCTTAGCCTTTATGTATTGAGAATGAGAGGCACTCTTGCCGATTTAGTAAAAGACTCGTCGCCAATTGCAAGATATTTAAAAGTTATTTGGGGCCATGATGATAACCTTTTCTTCCCACAACTAGACTAAGGATTTATATTGTCTGTGTTATTGTTTACAACCACAATTATTTACGTGTGGCAAGATCGCGGTTCCACTAGTTTTTAGTAGGCTATAGTGTAGGCTTAGAAGCCTTTTAAGAAGTTAATTTAATGTTTTCCATTTAATGATTTCCTTTATCCTCATCTAATCTTGCGCTAATGCACGCAACTGTTTTTGCCATGTTTTAAGGCCGTGTAGGCTTTTTGGAAGTTAATTTAATGTTTTCCATTTAATGATTTCCTTTATCGTCATCTTCCGCTAATGCACGCAACTGTTTTTGCCAGGTTTTAAAGGTCTTATTTTAGTTGTTTCTCATAAGCTCGCAACCCTCCTTGCCCATCGGCCCCCACCTTTGCGCACAGGTTCACCGGGAAATACGCGGTCGCGTCCGTTTGAGTGTCCGTATGAGCACGAGACGTACGTCACAGAAAGTACACAGAGACTGACATCACCACAGCTGATGTCACAGACAGAACAGCCCATAAAAAGAGAAATGCACGTCACGTGTGTCGTGTTTGATACCATGCAAAGTGAACACCGCTCACTTCGCACTGGTGCGATTCTTTTGAAACATTTTGAAGAATCTTGAAAAGCGTTGAAATGTTTAACAACAAAAACATTCTCTTAAGGGGGTCCCTGCCACAATATCATTTCAGATGTTGACCCACGAGTCACGACCAAATACATGTCAATTTGGGGGTCCTTAACATGGATATGTTTGAGAACCACTGCTCTAGTCATCCTTGCAGCCCCCTTGATGTCCCTGGGGCCAACTTTGAGAACGATTGTCACGGTTTCGCTGAGATAGCCGACCTAAAACTAAGTTATCAAATTATGTTGAAAGAGCTTCATGGCATAGTGGTGACACAGTGAAGGCAGAGAGCGAGAGAGAGACAGCTAGGCTGGCAGAGCAAGAGCGAGAGAGGGAATGAAGAAAGAAAGACCAGCATCAGAGACACGCAGAGGGATACATACTGACAGACAGACAGGCATAGACAGACAGACCGCTACAGCACGGCTTGCTTGGCAAACATCAAAGGGCACACAACTGTGGCAAGGACAACAACCCCCCCCCCACACACACACACACACACACACACACATCTACTGAATAAGCGTCATATTCCACATACTGTACACGTTTAACCTTTATGGTTTAGAAATGTGTTTTTGGACACAATCAGAGGAAATCTCTAATAATCATTTTTTTACTGGAAATATGTTGTTTTATTACTGGTTGCTCAGTATCTCTCTCTGTGTGTGTGTGTGTGTGTGTGTGTGTGTGTGTGTGTGTGTGTGTGTGTGTGTGTGTGTCATTCCACTGATTCTCAACGTCTGGTTCCGGCGAAGACCAGGGGTCGAAATGGGCCCTTGACAGGTATGTAACACAGAGTGTGAAGGCGTTCCAGGCAGTTGCACACTCTCAAAGAGTCAAATTAACACTGAGGATTGTTCGGAGACCCAGAGATAAAAACATCACATGAAGATCTGCTGCCGCATGCATATCAAACTGGTGCCTTGACATTGAAAATGTTGAGACAGCCACAGTCTCTGGCCTGGAGTAGGAAAAGGTGTATCAACAAGAGGTAACTGTAAACATAGCAAAGATAGCCTGCATGGAAAACAGGCATGTAGACACGTGCATTTACAATTCACATACCTGCTACATTTAGCATGTAAACAGACACATAACTGTACATAGAATGCAGAGAGAGAGCACTGTGGTGCCTCAAGAAACTAGAATACCAGCAGGTCAACCATGAACTAGCATCTGTCTAAAACAACATGCTATCTAAATGGCATTCTGTGTATTAAAACTATGGGATACCAGGTACACAATGAACCTGGCATTAACTCTAAATAGCTAGGTTAACATGTGTGGTCTTTCAATAAAAAAAATAACAAACTAGAAAGGTGCAATTGTGGGAAATTGCAAGTGTGGTCATTGCCTATTTATAGTCTGGATAAGCAAAATGTCATTGTGAAGCTTGACCAATCCTCAAGCTTGCACCACTCCTCCATGATTGTACTCAATGGACTTTTGGGGTTTACTACTCTATAACAGTGGTTCTCAAAGTGGATTCCATAGATTCTCCAGTTCCTTTATGGGGGTCTAAATTGACCCATACAAGTCTGTAACTCTGACAGTGTACAAATGGAACCAAATGGACCTTAAGGGGAGACCTTGAAATGTCAAAGTTTGAGAAACACTGCTCTATAACACCAGTCCTCCATTAAACTCAATGGACTTTGGGCGTTTGGGGTTCACTCTATAAAGTCTTACTCTATAAAAGTTGGAAGAGAACTAATAGTGTGTTGCCCTATGCTATAGGCAACCAAGACGTGTGCCTGTGTGGACATGGAATCACAGTCCAACAAACGAGACTTGTTGTCAAAGAGAAGACAAGTTAGACAACACCACAACACATGCATGCCATGAACAACAAGTTCAAAAACTTCTCCAAAGTGTGTCTCACCTTCATGTCGTTCATGATGATCTGGAACAGTCCTCCCAGGGCGCTGCATTCCTTCTCTATTCCCGCATCCATGTTTCCACACAACCCGGCGCAGTTTACCTCCTCAAAAAAAAAAACCTTTTTTCCTCTTCAGCCTCCAAAGCCCCCAATAACTCCTAAAAACTTAACGTTCAACGGTCAGTAAGGGAACATTGTCACAACAACGTTCCCCCCCACCAAAAAAACACACTAATATATTTGTGTGTGTGACGTAAATAAAGCGCCAGGTTCGATGGAATTAAACAAGTCTCTTTAGTTCCAACGGTTGCGGCTTTTATAAATAAGATCCACGAGTTACAACACTGCGATTCAATAGGGAGGGTGGAAAGTCCACAATGAAGACGGGGTTTGACCCAAATCTATGCGATGAGGGAGAGAGTTCAGAGACAGAAAGAGAGAGAAACTCAATACGTGGAGAAAAAGACCGTCTGTCTGTGGGTCTGTCTGTCTGGGCCTTGACTCAGCCAACTCCAAACAACACACTCCACGACCACATCATCGTGGGTTCAAATCCGACTCCCAGGAGGGTTAGAAATCCTCTCGATCCCCCGTCCAGTCCAGGACTGTAAAGTAGTTCCAACTAACTAGTGGCGGTGACTACACTAGCAACCTGTGTGACTCACACATACACATACAAACATACACACTCACACTGAACACACGCACACACTGATCACACACGGCCGTTGGATCGATCCGTTTTTTTAAGCGGAAGGAAGGAGGAATGGCTTCAACAACAGTGATATATCCAAACGTTTTGTCTTCATAATAACATCCCGGGTTTTGTGGTTGCGGTAGGTTGTTGTCCGACCTTCCCCGGTTCCTCCTCCTCCAGTCCTCCCTCTACCGGTGTCTCCTCGATGTGAAAGCCCGATCGCACGACCTTGTTTTCCGCTTTAGTTCTGATCAGAGACGCCGTGGCGTGGTGGTGTGTGTGTACTGTGACTGTGTGTGGAGGTTTTCCCTGCGATTCAATGAGGAGTCCTGCCTCCCTCCCGATCCGATCCTCCCTCCTCCTCCTGCAAGGCTGTATGTGTGTGTGGGTGTGTGTGTGTGCGCGCGTAGGATTACTGTACTTCTGAGGTCTTTGAAAGCTAGACGTTGGGAGGATTTCGATAAAATTGGTGTGTTAGGATTATGTGTGCACATGCATGCGTGCGTGTGTGAGCGCGTGCACGTACCTTTCCCCAAAATATCCCGAAGCAGCCCGCTTGGGCGGAGCTAAACAAAACCAACACAAAAAAGGGAACTACACGGAAAATTACATCAAGGTGAATCACGTCACGTGCAAATGATAATTTAATGCGCGTGTCCTCTTATCATTTATTTACACCCCTTCTAGGCCTACTGAAAGTCTGAAACTAGAATAGAACACAATAACAGGGGTGGGAGGAACTGTTAAACTTCTCAATTTACTCGAACACAGTAAACATGTTGAGGTACAACTTGAGGTCAGGTTGGCTACTTTACTTGGGTTACTTTACTTCACCTGAGTATTTCCCCTTTTTCAATGTTATATTTCTATTCCACAAGAGGCACGTTTTCCTCCTCTACAATTTATTTGACAGCTTTAGTTACTATAGCAGAGGTTGTGGTGGAAGAAGTAGACTATAGACCTACTCAGATGTATTAACATTGTAAAAACACATTATTTGTTATACAAGTAGGCTATTTGGTGCTGCATTAAAAATGTTTGTATCAAAATATCAAAAGAAAAAGTAAGCCTATATATTATGCAGAATGTAAAAAATATCTGAATCATAGATCATATCATATCATATCATATTATATCAATTATTGTTAACCACTATCATTAACCACCAAAGCCATATTGTATAGCAGAAAATAGCAGATCTACAATCTCATGACACATGAGTTTGTAGATCTGCTATTTTCAAAAAATGATGTTTTATGAATAATTTAGGTGTTATCAAATCCTATTATCCAATGCTGTAAAATATTTGTTGTGGATTAAATGTACAAGATGTTATTCTGAGATGTATTGGAGAAGTAGCCTATCAAGTAGGCTAACCCTAACCCTTTACACACGGTAGGCCTACAAGGTAACTAGTAACTTGGGCTAAAAACGGATCCCAAACAACTGTGAAAAGTGATGACTCATCACTAAAATAGTTTTGTTGGGCCGTTTTTAGCCCAAGGAATGTTTTTCGTGCAAAACAAATGCTTGCAATGGATTCTGAATAATTCAGAATAATTAAAAAACCCTAGTTTGAGCCCTCACATGCTACTTAAAGCAGATTTTTGGGGGGTATTTTTTTCATTTATAGTCGCAACTTCCCTTAAACTCAGCACTTCCCGCCAAATTTGAGCACTTCCGTTGAGACAACGCACAGTGCAGGTCTTGCCCAGTGTGCCCACAGAGACTGGAAGGGCAGGGTTCATTCCGCGGCCAATTTATATGTGTGTGTGTGTGTGTGTGTGTGTGTGTGTGTGTGTGTGTGTGTGTGTGTGTGTGTGCGCACACGTGCGTGCGTGCGTGCGTGCGTGTACGTACGTACAAATGTATGTGTATATTTCTGTGTGTTGTCACTGCTGTTATATCCTGCTGGTTCTAGCTCCTCCTAACTAGAGATGTTACCGATCAATCGGTAAATTCACCGATCCGATCCGATCGGTGCATCCGATCAACCAGCCGTTCAGTATGCCCACTTGAGGCCATTTTGGGGTATTGATTTCCACAGTGCTGAAGGAATAATTAGTTACTGCTATCAAACATATAATTTTCCGAATGTCTGTCTGAGTGAGTGTCTGTCTGTCTGTCTGTCTGTCTGTCTGTCTGTCTGTCTGTCTGTCTGTCTGAGTGTCTGTCACAGCGTTTCTCCTCAGTGGCTGGAGCAATTGATCTGAAATCGCATCACCATTAGCATATGAACACACCTGACATAACTGTGAAGCCCGTTTGTCACTTTCACAAATCATATGCTGTATATTAGCATTTTTATGGTGTATCTATATCTATTCTGCATCTAGCTTGAGGCATGTCTATTCTGCATCTAGCATGAGGCAACATGTTTAACCAGCTGTGTGTGTGTGTGTGTGTGTGTGTGTGTGTGTGTGTGTGTGTGTGTGTGTGTGTGTGTGTGTGTGTGTGTGTGTGTGTGTGTGTGTGTGTGTGTGTGTGCGTGCAGGCGGGTGGCGGGCTGGGGGTCGGTTGTCTGGCCCTGTTACAGATTTCGTCCAAAAATCATGCAGATCGGTACACAGTATCTCTGTAGCCATTAAACGAAACGGGTATTTCTTACATTGATGCTCCTACATATTATCATGCAAGCACCAGTTAAAGTTACTTTCCATCCCTCATACTGTGTGCACAGTGCACAGTGCACATCCCTTAACCCACACACTGCACATCATTTCGGAGCTCATATCTTTGAACGGGTAAGGGCTAGTGATAATAAATACATAGTAATGCTGGTAAATAACTATAAGGCAAATATATAAATGAATTCATGAGTGAATTAATTAATTAAAGTTAAAACATTAACATTTAGAAAATATAAATAATATATAAATAATAACTTGATCGGATCGGTTATTGATCGGTATCGGGTGATCAAACTTTTGTGATCGGTGCTCGGTGATCGGTTCCAAAAAACCTGATCGGACCATCCCTACTCCTAACCAACACTCCCTGCTGACAGGTGCCGCCAAGAGTTCTCAACGTATCTGAAAATTAAGGCTGGGCCCTAACTGGGCTGGCCCGAGGCTCGGCAGACTAATTAGCATACATTTTAGGGCTGGCGTGGCCCGCAACCGGGTAGGGTCAGGCTTGTGTAGAATTTAAGAACTCTATCACAGAGCTCTATCACAGAGTAAAAGTGAAACACCAGTCAGCGCCATCTTCATGATAAATAAATACGCAAACAGACAGAACAGAATTATTGGTGTTTCCAGTGTATTCAGTGTCCCATGAGCCGAGCTGCGTCTCAAGTCCTTATTTTAGAGATCCTATTTCCTACACTTCTTTCCTATTTCCTTGTATGTTAGTCCCGCCCACTAACAACAGAAAGCCCCTGCAAGGGAGTTGGCCTATCACATGTGATGTTGTCATCAGAAATGGGACATCTCCTCTTCTCTATTTCCTCAAATGGAGGGACTAACATATAAGCAAATAGGAAATAGGATTTGATTTAAGGACTTGAGACGCAGCTCTTCCTGTTCCTCTTAGCTGCTTCATTCTGACTGGTTGCTGTTGCTGCTGTGAGCCTGTGACACCTGAATCTCTGCATGGTGATTCAGCTGTGTGAAGGAAGTGAAGCCCACATTAACACACCCTCTTGCCCCCAGTAAACTCTATGGGACACTTTAATGTGGATATATTTTTTATTGAGCCCGAAGCCCGGCATACATTTTAGGCCGGCCCGGCCCAAAAACATCGGGTGAGATTCGGGCAGAATTTAAGAACTCACCCCAACCCGTATGTGTAAGTACAGCGACAATTATCGCCCTCCCTGTCCGACCCGGCTTCCCTCCCCCGAACACGTCGTGTTCGTATACAGACGCTCGACATGATGCGCCACAGTGGATCTGAACCCCCGGCCTCCTTAGTAGTGGGCGGGTGCTTCACCACCGCCCTATAGAGCATTATGACTTGGCCAAAAGCCAAATGCACTAAACCTGACGTGTAAACCTGCAGGATGCAGTGATGACAGCTGAGTGTCCAGGGCCACACCCAGGATGGGCAGTTGGAACAGGAGTCACCAGGGTGTTGGCAACCAGCACTGCAAAAATGTAGCAACCAGCTGATACAAAATTATGAGTCAAGTTATGTTATGTATGGTATGAGAGAGATAGAGAGAGAGAGAGAGAGAGATATTGAGCACAGGGAAAATCTTTGACTTGCGTGCACGTGTGTGTGTGTGTGTGTGTGTGTGTGTGTGCGTGCATGCGTGCGTGCGTGCGTGCGTGCGTGCGTGCGTGCGTGTGAGACTGTGAGACGGTGTGACTGTGTGTACATGTGAGCGTGCGTGTCTGTGTTGTAAGCCAGAATGGGTTTTGCTGACTCACTGGGCAACAGGCTGAGTCATTGCTTAGGACCTCCTACCTGTCTGTGTTTGCCATGGAAACCAAACTCTCTGAGTGTGTGTGCATGTGTGCGCGTGTGCATGCGTGCGTGCATGTGTGTGTGCATGCATCACATTTTTTATTCCCGTTGCAAAAGAGCTGACAGTTTGTCCTAACTGACATGCAGCCAATCAATGTGCTTGTAATCAGGAAGTTCACGAACCAACCTATTGGTGGATTGATTGGTGAGCTTCACATGACATTTTGTCCAACCAGACTATAGATGGGCCAATCTCCATGATTGGTCAAGTTTCACGTAACATCATAATATCTTACTACAACACGGGCGGAGCGGGCGCAAACCTCTAGTATATATAATACATACATATTATCCCAAACAGTTCCATACGGAAGTTCACCGTAGCCTACTCTCCTTTGAAACGTCTGCTTATGTTTCTCCGACAGTGTGCAAGGATTGACAGATACATATCTCCATATATGGCCATAGTGGGATCACTGCAGCAACGTAGCTGTGAGCTTCGCAGGCGCGATCTCTAGACGGCTAGTTTAGTTCATTTCATTAAGCGTCCCGCGAAGCTTGGCCAATGTGACCCTGGCCGTACAAACAGACACCAATTGACCAATGACAGTCCGGACAGACACGGGAAAACAGACAAAGCTAGATGTAGGAGGGGTTAACACCGCTCAGAAATAGCTCTGACCGGAGCGCCCGCTGGCCTGGTGGTCAAGGCGCATACCACATACTAGGCTATGATGCCTGCTGGCGTCGCCGGTTCGATTCCCGATCCGGACGACCTTTGCCACAATGTCATTCCCCATCTCTCTCCCCATTTCCTGTCAGTCTACTATCCTATCAAATAAAGGCATAAAAAGCCCAAAAACAAATCTTAAAAAAAAAAAAAAAAATAGCTCTGACCCATGTGGATAGCACCCCCTAGTGGCAGTGATGTCAGACTTTGGTGCTCTATAAATATCCCTGCAGGTTTTTACATGGAGACAAAACAATGTTTACCGTTGTTTGTCTGATCCAGAGTGGCTATGATGCCATCATCAACCTCGTCTTTAGACTTTACTTCTCAAAGAGGAGGCCAGCCATCACATTAGAGGACCCCAACGTGAAGATCGCTCTACGGCTGACAGACAAACAGATCGTGAGCCACGACACAAGGAAACTCCGCTTCGCTCTGCCGTCTCCCGGGCATGTTCTCGGACTCCCCGTTGGGCAGCACGTTTACCTGTCCGCCAGAGTACATGGAAAGCAGGTGGTCCGTCCGTACACCCCCATGTCCAGCGACAGAGGCTACGTAGACCTCCTAGTGAAGGTTTACTTCAAGGACATCAATCCCGCGTTCCCAGAAGGCGGGAAGATGAGTCAGTATTTGGAGAACCTCGAGATCGGCGACACCATCCAGTTCAGAGGTCCCGGCGGCCAGCTGGTTTACGAGGGCAAAGGAACGTTCGCCATCCAAGAGGACAGGAAGTCGCCGGCCGTGATGAAGAAAGCCAAACACGTGGGCATGATCGCCGGCGGAACGGGCATCACCCCGATGCTGCAGATCATCGCGGCGGTCATGAAGGATCCCCAGGACGCCACGGTGTGTCACCTCCTCTTCGCCAACCAGACCGAGAAAGACATCTTGCTCAGAGCAGAGTTGGAAGGCATCGCGGCCGCCAACCCCGACCGCTTCAAGCTGTGGTTCACCCTGGACCGCGTGCCCGCAGAGCGGTGGGGATATGGCCGAGGGTTCGTCAATGAAGACATGGTGCGGAAGCACCTGCCTCCGCCCGGCGACCACACCCTCATCCTCCTGTGTGGACCTCCTCTCATGATCACGTTCGCCTGCAACCCCAATCTGGACAGAGTCGGCCACGCTAACAGCCGGAGATTCCGTTTCTAGAGCAGGGGCAATATGGCAAAAATATGATGCATCACGTTTTGTCTTCAGGCACAATCGTGTTATGACATGTAATGGTCAAAATATGGGGCAATAGTAAAGATAAAAATTCACACCCGGTTTTACTTTTCTGTAATCCCAAAAGTCCATTGAGTTCAATTGACCTTTTCTGTCCCTTTTCTGATTGGACAATCAGACAGGATCGGTCAATATGCTTCACTTGACATCACAATATCTAATATAAATGGTAAGACGGAATTAAATTCCCAGCGGATTCCTCGTGACTCGCGTCAGTGCAACCCCACCTTTAATTTCTTGTTGCCATAGTTGTCCTATGTAATCAATTAATCAACATAAAAATCTCGCCCAGTGTGAAGTGAGCGGTGCCTTTGAGAATAAATAAATCATCTTATATTATTATTATTATATAAATAGTATATACTAATGTAATTGTTGTGGTGTTATACCGGTAGTTTGTGTTTTGCGGGACGGACATACAGACGGACACACGGACATACACACAAAGTCTAATGTAGGAGTAGTTCAAAAAATAACACGATAATAGATAGATGCTCTTGGTCTAGTATTACTCAAGTGAAATATGCATGGTCAGATTTATATGAATCTAAAAGCTCACAACACAATGCCTTGGGAGCGTCCCGCGAAGCTTGGCCAATGTGACCCTGGCCGTACAAACAGACACCAATTGACCAATGACAGTCCGGACAGACACGGGAAAACAGACAAAGCTAGATGTAGGAGGGGTTAACACCGCTCAGAAATAGCTCTGACCGGAGCGCCCGCTGGCCTGGTGGTCAAGGCGCATACCACATACTAGGCTATGATGCCTGCTGGCGTCGCCGGTTCGATTTCCGATCCGGACGACTTTTGACACAATGTCATTCCCCATCTCTCTCCCCATTTCCTGTCAGTCTACTATCCTATCAAATAAAGGCATAAAAAGCCCAAAAACAAATCTTTAAAAAAAAAGAAAAAATAGCTCTGACCCATGTGGATAGCACCCCCTAGTGGCAGTGATGTCAGACTTTGGTGCTCTATAAATATCCCTGCAGGTTTTTACATGGAGACAAAACAATGTTTACCGTTGTTTGTCTGATCCAGAGTGGCTATGATGCCATCATCAACCTCGTCTTTAGACTTTACTTCTCAAAGAGGAGGCCAGCCATCACATTAGAGGACCCCAACGTGAAGATCGCTCTACGGCTGACAGACAAACAGATCGTGAGCCACGACACAAGGAAACTCCGCTTCGCTCTGCCGTCTCCCGGGCATGTTCTCGGACTCCCCGTTGGGCAGCACGTTTACCTGTCCGCCAGAGTACATGGAAAGCAGGTGGTCCGTCCGTACACCCCCATGTCCAGCGACAGAGGCTACGTAGACCTCCTAGTGAAGGTTTACTTCAAGGACGTCAATCCCGCGTTCCCAGAAGGCGGGAAGATGAGTCAGTATTTGGAGAACCTCGAGATCGGCGACACCATCCAGTTCAGAGGTCCCGGCGGCCAGCTGGTTTACGAGGGCAAAGGAACGTTCGCCATCCAAGAGGACAGGAAGTCGCCGGCCGTGATGAAGAAAGCCAAACACGTGGGCATGATCGCCGGCGGAACGGGCATCACCCCGATGCTGCAGATCATCGCGGCGGTCATGAAGGATCCCCAGGACGCCACGGTGTGTCACCTCCTCTTCGCCAACCAGACCGAGAAAGACATCTTGCTCCGAGCAGAGTTGGAAGGCATCGCGGCTGCCAACCCCGACCGTTTCAAGCTGTGGTTCACCCTGGACCGCACGCCCGCAGAGCGGTGGGAATATGGCCGAGGGTTCGTCAATGAAGACATGGTGCGGAAGCACCTGCCTCCGCCCGGCGACCACACCCTCATCCTCCTGTGTGGACCTCCTCTCATGATCACGTTCGCCTGCAACCCCAATCTGGACAGAGTCGGCCACGCTAACAGCCGGAGATTCCGTTTCTAGAGCAGGGGAAATATGGCAAAAATATGATTCATCACGTTTTGTCTTCAGGCACAATCGTGTTATGACATGTAATGGTCAAAATATGGGGCAATAGTAAAGATAAAAATTCACACCCGGTTTTACTTTTCTGTAATCCCAAAAGTCCATTGAGTTCAATTGACCTTTTCTGTCCCTTTTCTGATTGGACAATCAGACAGGATCGGTCAATATGCTTCACTTGACATCACAATATCTAATATGAATAGTAAGACGGAATTCATTTCCCAGCAGATTCCTCGTGACTCGCGTCAGTGCAACCCCACCTTTAATTTCTTGTTGCCATAGTTGTCCTGTAATCAATTAATCAACATAAAAATCACGCCCAGTGTGAAGTGCCTTTGAGAATAAAAAAAACATCTTATATTATTATTATTATATAATAAATACTAATGTAATTGTCGTGTTGTCATACCTGTAGTTTGTGTTTTGCGGGATACAGACGGACACATGGACATACACACAAAGTCTAATGTATTAGTTCAAAAAATAACACAATAATACATAGATTATTAGCTCTTGGTCTAGTATTACTCAAGTGAAATATGTACGGTCAGATTTATATTTGAATCTAAAAGCTCACAACTTGTATGGTTAATTCAAAAGTACAATATTTGTCTTTGACATGTAGAGAAAGTCATGTGTAAAAGAAAGAATGTAAACAAACGTAACAGTACAATGGTGGTTACTGTGCACTTCATGGCAAGAGTGAAGGGTTGCAGTCAAAGTGACAAGATGAGTCAGTTCTTTATTTCTCCATAATATGCCTTGCACAAGAAAGAAGGTCAGGCTGAAGACGAAGGCTGGAAAACGTTTGTCTGTTGTGTAAATTCAAAACGTTCATGTTTTCAAACAATGGGCCCCAACCTGTGGGCCAGGACCCCCAGGGGGGTCCCCACATGATTTTTGGGGAGGGGGTCCCCAGATGACATAAAAAAAAAAGAAAGAAAAGACAATTACTACATGGAAAATAGGCTAATCGACATTCAAAATCAAATTGTCAAATAATATAACAAAAGAGGCAAAACATTTTTAAATAGCCGATTTACAAGCTCGTTGTGAGCTTGTAGATGTGCTATTTTCATAATATGTATCTGTAGAACCGAGTCAACACAATGTAATGCCTTATAGGGTTGGGGGTCCCCAGTTAAAATATTATTATTTTGGGGGGGTCACGGCCTGAAAAGGTTGAAAACCACTGTTTTAAAAGGACAACGCACCAGAGGAGAGCCAGAGTTCTTGCTCACTGTCCACCACTGCTGTGAACTCACACAAACACAACAGCAAAGCCGTTAACTCCCCACAGAAGGGGCTGAACCCAGGATTGAACTTAGGACCTGCAAATGTGCTATAGTTACCATGCCAACCAAACGTTAAGTCCCAAAATATGACAAACATTGCAAAAAGGGACCACTTCTTGTAGTAGCAGCAGTGGTGGAAGATGTACTCAGATTGTTTTTGTTTGAAGTAAAAGTAGCAATACCAAAAGCTCATATTTTCACTTGCATCAAAATATGCTTACACTCTTACAGTACTAAAATTAGACAAACTCGTTGCCTTAGTATAAAATAATAGGTGGTGCCATAGTTTTGTACTTATTCTGTTCTGTATGTGTCTATGGAGTTAACATTGCTGTAATAGACCCCCAGGAGTGGTTATAATGTGCGGTGACTGCTCTCCATTCCGACATGTCTCCACTCCGATATTGACTTCTTATTGTCGGAGTGGCAGCACTTCCATAGAGGTTAGGTTTAGGGTTAGAGATAGGGTTAGTGTCGGAATGAAAGCCTCTGAGTCAAAAGGCCCAATTGAAATACTCTGATATTATGACATCTTAATATCATCCCCTCCCATTTTTACCATTCAACAACACTGTGGGTGTGGCTAACCTCAGCTGGGTCACCACCCACCTGACAACCAGGCATACCTAATTGAACAGGTGGGTGTGGCACATAAAACAATGTTAACACTTTGATTACAATGTTTTTGAAAAAAAAAAAAAAGTCTTCCTCCAGTATAATCATAATACCTAATACTTAATATTTTTGCACTTTTACTTATATTTTGTCTACATATGTTTGTGAATACTGACCTTTAACTGAAACAGAGCAGGTCTACTTCTTCCACCACCACTAGTGTACCAAGAGAATGAGAATGTACTGTAGGCCTACTTACATATATTACATATTACTGCAGTAATATTCTCTGTCACAATGCCTTTCAACACGCACGCACGCACACACACGCGCGTAGTAGTGGGATGGATGTGGTGGTTCTCTCTGGTGTTTGGGGGGAAATAGCTACACAGCAGGCCTCCTGCTAACCCAGTTACATAAGCAGTGAAACATTATCCATTTAACAGGAGTGAGACTGCATACCAAATGTATAATGACGCTCTCCCACCGGGACAACACTGACATCTAGTGGTGAACATGAGGAGTAACATCATTCATCCATCCAGGTTTTCTTGATGGATTGAATACTTTATTAGACAGAAATGCAAACAGCACGAGTAGAGTCAAACACTTGGTCTAAGAGGATGATACAAAAACTATTAAAAGACCAAATGTCTGTCAGTCTGTCCGATAAGAGGAGGAGGAAGAGGTGGAGGAAGGGAGGATATATATATATATATATATATATATTGCAGATTGATCAAACGCTTGTGCCGCCGAACACATATAAGTGGCAGCACACATGGCTGCACTGCATTCTTTTACAGAGGAGAGAGAGTCCCATCATTGCTGAGTCCCATCAGATCCCCATTTTTTTGGGTGTTTAAAAATGTTTTGCTGGACGATCCATCTGAAAGGAATAAAGGGATGGGGGCACTCTGCGGTGACAGTTGTACAGAAGGTGTACTCTTTTGGAGGAGTCAGTGATGAGGACTGTAATCAGATTGGTGTGCACATCTTCAACACGGTGTCTTTGAGCTGGACAAACTTGCCCCCGGTGATGACTGGAAGAGGAGAATGTCAGGTTCCCTTCTTGCGTCTGGGCCACACAGCTGTGCTGATTGAAGATGCAGTTTACATCTGGGGAGGGGATCTTTGGTGCGACATGATTTATGCCTTTGATGTCGACACCCACAGATGGCTCAAACCATGGGTTTCTGGGACTGTTCCAAAGGGGAGGGAGAACCACTCTGCCTGTGTCTTAGGGAAGGTCATGTATATTCATGGAGGAATCACCCTGCGGACTGTGCGGACTGGAGGCACTAATGAAATGTACAAGCTGGACACCACTACAATGGTCTGGTCTTTAATTAACACCAGAGGAATTCCACCTCCACCTCCTACTTCAGCAGGTCACTCTGCCACCATCATCGGAACAAAGATGTTTGTAATTGGGGGCTGGGGGAACCTGTTGGGTCATTGCTACAACACCATCAGAGTTTTTGACACAGAGACCAACAGCTGGACGAACACGTCTTTTGCACAGCTTATTCCAGAACAATACATCAGTCATTTAGCCTTTACCTACAATGAAGAGCTGTACATATTTGTTGTCTTCAAAAGGGAAATTCAACCTAAAGTCAAAATGTGGAAATTCAATCCAAAGTCCTTCTCCTGGAAGAAGGTTGAGACCAAGGGGAAAGGCCCATCTCACATATATAGGAAGTCCTGTTGCATGGAGGGAGATCGTATCATCCTCTTTGGACGAGGTGACACAACTGATGGCCTGTATGTCTTAGACTTGTCCAAGCCTGAAGACATTATGCAAAATAGCAATTATTCAGTACGGTATGGAGCAGTCAAAACTCTCACATAACATCAGGTGGGAACTGGCAGCTATGACTAACAGAAGAAGATTTATTTACTAAGAATTACTGCTTACATCTTTTTTCCATAGCTTTTTTGTCGAGGCATGCAGTGTTCAATGGTGATTAACTACAGAATGAAACAAAAGACTCTAGCACACCTACAAAAGTGCGTAGAGGAGAGACCAAACAATGGTCCGGTAAACTGAATAAGAAAAAAACTCCGCGCACACCGTCTTCAAAAGCAAAAAGGTTATAATGGGGAATCACAACGTTTGGGTCTTATTTAGACCTTCATCGGGCTATCTTCAGGCTAAAAAAAAAGATAGCCTGAAGGTCTAAATATGACAGAAACGCCATTAACACTTTTTTGCATTTGAAGACGGTGTGCGTGGATTAACTACAGAACACATGGGCCAAATGGAAGCACAGAGTAACCTCCATCTTTACCAACGATAGGGGGATCGATCGTACTGGAGGGGCCGCGAATTCCTCGAACATGTGAGCAGTATACATTTTATGTATAAATTATATATGTAGGCCTATGCAGGGGCGTCAATTGGGTATGGCAGGGGTATGCAGCTGCAATACCCTAGGTCCAGGGGGGGAAAGTTACTTTTAAATATAAATCCACGAAAGTCTCTTTGTATATCTGTGCTGGTTATTAGGTTGTTAAATTACAGTAAAAAAATAACTACAAATGCAAAATTTAACAAAATGGCCACTTTAACAAGGTATTATAATTATATTCTCCACACTTGTATTTTCCCCATCTTGGCAAAATGGTATATTCCCAGGTTCCGCAGGTCACTTGCACAGGTGCAATGCATTATTGTTAATTGTGGCACTACTATGCCAAGTTTAGCTGCACTTGAACACGCGTTCCATTCTGCCATAGAAACCGTAGAAACCCGGTAAAAAACTGATCGATGGAGTCTTTAGTCGACTACAATCTCTTAGTCGAATAAATATTAATTTTCTTTTTAGTTTTTCTTTTTTTTTCATGGTTTAACTGAAAGATTGGCCTAATTTGTTAGGAAAAAATAGGATATACATCAAGATCTATATCCTGTTAATCTAATACACACTTTTAAGCATGCTTTGTTGTTTTGAACCTAGGCTGGCTACATCACAGTCACACTGGTGATGGCCAACCACTTGGCTTTGATGCTATCTACGAAGAATAAAGGTCAGTGCCAGTGCAGACACATAATAGCCATCTTTTATGTATCAACAATGCGTCAATGAGCAACAGCTGGTCACAGTAGCACAGACCTCCACTCTTCAGTGCTATAAACTGGACTGGAGTCTCAATTCTCTCCAAAAGTCCATGATGGAATATGATTAAGGATTACTATATGGTAGGCTCACATTTCATATCGCACAAACCACTTAACAGTCACTAGCCCCTAAAAAATATTTAAAAATTTCTTTTTTTTTTCTTCTTTAAAAAAAAATATATATATATTATTATAATATTGCTTTATAGTCGACTGACAGTCGACTATAGGTAATATTCGGCCAATCAGAGTCGACATTATCGATATCAATTTGTTTGAGACAGAAAATTACATGATACTCCGCTATAGCCAAGAAGAGAGAAAGACATGAGCACCTGTTCATGCCATGGACCACAGTTCACTCAATGACCTGGGGTGACCTAAGATGACGAGTCAATGCAGTTGACATGCACTTACTGAGAAGTGGAAGGTCAAGAACTTCCACAGAAAAGGGTCAGGGTGTTAAAATCCCAAGAAGGGGAAGTGTACCAGATGGCTTTGGTCATCATTATTAGGGAATGTGCCCATGTAATAGCATGTGTCTGCTCACTCATACATAAGAAACAAATCAGTATAGGCTATCAGTTAACATGAGGTAGAAGGCTGGTTAAAGTATGAGTAATTCACATAAAACACTCAAACACTAAAACTCTAGCTGATAAAGCTCTGCTATTTTCAGAGCGCAACTGCCAAGCGCAACCAAAAATGACTTGTCTTTTAGTTCTACGGGATCTCTTCTTCACTAGTGCCTCGATATTAAAGACGAGTGTGGCGACATTTGGTTTGGCCATGTCATTGTGGAGCGTAGGGCAGGCCTATAGGGTGTGCCAAATGTAGTTCTAAGAGCGGCCATTTCTTGGGTAAACACAGCCTTACACAGGTGTTCTGATTAGACTATAGCATTAGTTCTATGCAATCAAACAATTGAAACACCTGTGTTTTGACCCAAGAAATGGCCGCTAAGGACTACAATGACGTAGCCGCTGGCACACACTATAGCTACATCTCATGATGTGTTACATGATTTGGGTTTCACATGCACACACATCAGAAGATGTTAGTATCGATAGAAATCAGCTGAGTGAAGCTGAAAACTGAATTTCCCCTTTGAGATCAAAAAGGTCAACTTATTACTTAAAGTAGCTACATTTTGATGCCAATACTTATGCACTTTTACTCAAGCCAAGTTTTGAATACAGGACTTTTATTTGTACAGTCATTAACAGAGCATTTCTATGATTTGTGGCATTGGTAAATCAAGAAGCCTACATTTCCCACCAATATTGGTGGTGATGATGGGACACATTGAAGTCAATGTTAAATGTTATTATGTCTGATCAAGATTAACCATTTGTTTTGAGCAGTGGTTTTCAACCAGTGGCCGTTGAGGGGGTTCCAGGTGGTCCCCAGTTAAATGATGGACAGTTGCTAACCAAATGGACCCTTATAGATCTTTAAATCTTGAGAGTGAAAAATGAAACCAAATGGACCCGTACAGGTCCATTTGTTTCATTTTACACTCTCAAGAGTTAAATCACTGTTTAACGTCTGCATTCATTAATTTACAAGAATTCTACACAATTAGAGAATGTCGAAGAATTGTTATTTTGATCATCATTTGTCTATTATCTCTCCTATGGTACCACATGAATACAGCATGGCATTGCGGACAAAATCTTATCCAACGACAACAAAATATTCTAAGTCTTGGGTCTGAGGGGCTAAATGTCATCAAATCAACACACAATATAAGTGTATACAGGGTATCTGCACATGTATTAAGTGATAATTTAAGGACTTTCAAGACCAAACTGGCCAAACTGTTGTAAGCAAGAGGCGAACATTGTGAGAATAGCAGATCTACATGCTCACAACGCCTCGCATGAGGCGTTGTGAGCATGTAGATCTGCTATTTTCACAATATTTATCTGTGGAACCGAGTCACATTAAATGTACTACCTACAATTCCAAGTACTTGTCAGGGTGGGGGTCCCTATTTGAGAACCCCTGGTTTAGAGAAATGAATGAAACACACTTTTAAAACTCATATCTTTATTATAAACAGCCCGTAATATATAAAAGCAGGATTTAATTTGTACTGCATGGAGAACATAGATTTGACTCTACACAACATCAACAGTCAGATGGAAACAATAAAATCTAAACAGTTCAGAGGTACAGCTGCATCATCCTTCACAATGTAAAGGTCAAAGGTCACATTTACACCACCACAAACATGTTTGCTGTTTATCATATGGTTGGCGTCGGGCAGAAACCTTGTGTTTTATGTTTTGTTTTTGTTTTGTGTAATTAATGCCCTACTTTGTCATTCTACCCCGTCAAACAAAAGTAGCACAAATAGCAGATCTACAAGCGAACAACGCGCTGTGGGGTGATGCGCTGTGAGCTTGAGCTCGTTATTTTTTGCTATATTTAAATCATTTTAAAAGGTTTACCGTAAGTTGATTCAATGAAAAGCATTAAAAGGGCTTGTGTCTAAATAATAACGACATTGGATCCGTTGGAACAACACATTTCCCCCCCATTGACTGAGTTACATTGAGGTCATGGCTTTGTGTGCATAGTTTCATGTTTGATTTGTATATCTATAGTCTTAATCTGGCTTGTTTCTTCACTGGGGATCCTTGTAAGACTGACACACTGTTCTGTCAACACCACACTAGGGATGGATGGGACGATACTATGTTAACATTTTCCATTATTGTGGAATTTCCATTAAGTGTATTTTAAGGCACTGCTGCATGAATCACATGGTGCCTTGCAATTAGTTCACTAAGGGCAGTGTGAAGTTCACCTTTAACAGAACAAGGTTTTAGTGGGACACAGTCAGTGAATTAAAAAAAAAGAACAATAAAGCTGCGCTGGTGATGCATGTGGGGGAAAGATTATACCTGTTTTAATATGTACATGTAATTCTATACTCATAAATACACAGACGTTCGAATCCAGTTTATACTGCAGTCCAGCTCCTATCGTTTCCTTTTCACTGTTTCTTTTTTCAACAGTTTTTCCAGGTTGAAGATAAAAGGAAGTTAATAGTGTTTCTAGAGTTCACAGCATTCACCGGGTCCGGGACTCACAATTAGTCCCTATTTACATGAAGAACTAGCAAGTTAAGGTGATGTAAGTGATATTTATTTTTGTTAAAACTAACATGATACTTTATTTCATTAAAAGAAAGAGATGCAAGTTCTATATTCTGATAGTAATCATTGCTATAGAGTGTTTGTTCAGTGACTGGGGTTTCCCCAGCTCTCCAGCTCTTTAATAAACAGATCATTGGGTCACCAATTTCATCCAATCAGGAAAGAGTACCAGTTTATCGCCTTCAATTTCATAGTAGCCTACAAACAAATATCACTTTACACTGCTCCTTTAAAACCATTCAACGCTGTGGGTCGCTGTCATTCAAACAGGATCTATACTATAACATGTATAATATATCTATCTATCAATTGATTATTTACATATAACTCTGTTATATACTGTATATATACATCTTGTCAAATGCCTGTTTATATGTGTATTAACGAGAACCTTGATGTTTTGTGAGTGCACAACATGATTCCAGACCAGAGATCATCGACATGCTGGCTTGTGGTGGACATCTTTGTCAAAATTCCATTATTGCCACGGACATAGAAAATGGGGTCCTTGCAAATAAAAAGTTTGAGAGCCATTGGTACTAGTGGACTCATAAGTGCTATAGTGTCGTAGTAAATCAGTGTCATATTTTAATGTCAGACTTGACATTCAGTGATTGGCTATCAGGATCAAAATAAGAATATTATAATGGTGTGTAAAACAGAAAATCTAAAATTTGGACAAGCCTTTAACACGGACACAATTTTGTCCGTGTACGGACATAACGATGACCCCTGGTCTGATGAGAACCATGATATTGTGCGAGTGTACAACGTGAATCCAGACGTTTCTCAGTGCAATGGCAGTCGTTCAAGTACTAGGAATGGTTGATATGTCTTTCTTCTGCGCTTCGCTTCTGACAGTTGACCACGTAAAGCCCAGCATCCGTATCATGGGGAAAGCTTTGGCAGGAAAAACAGCTGATCGACAAGCTGTCGATCTGCTGTTTTTCAGCGAAAACTTTCCCCACATATCAGGCAACAGAAAAGACACTAGTATAGAGCCCTGAGGGACTCCTGTCAACCAATGTAGGGTTTAAGTGGTCAACCACAATGATTTATAGTTTGTCGTACGATGCACCGTGAAAACAGCCAGGTCTTCAACCTTGTGGATCTGCTATTTCCACCGTGTGACCAACTAAATTAGGCGGATTGGCCAACAAGGTTATTTTTTTGTTTGTTGAGAATTTACGCCTATAAAGCAGGGGTCTTCAACAGGGGGTCTGGGACCCCTAGGGGGTCCTCAGAGTTATTATAGGGGGGCCACCAAATCTTTGTGTGATAGGATAATTCTTTTAAACAACTTGAACCCTCGCGTCCCTATTCTGAGGGGAACTTTTGTCAAAAATAGCAGATCTGCAAGCTCTCAACACCTCACGTTGCAAGGCGTTGAGAGCTTGCAGATTGGCTATTTTCGGCAAATAGGTTTGGTAAAAAAGAGCGTACCAAGTACAGAGGGAAAGGTCAAGTTTATCAAGTCAAGTATCGACGATTTAAGTGGTTAAATGTCTGGGAAAAAACACTAACACGAATCCAACATAGACTGATGACAGCGCTGTCAAACAAGTCTATGAATCTATCAGTGAAATCGATGAAAATATGCATCACACATTTATACAATATGTAGAGGGGGGTCCCTGCTTCATCTCTTTCTCAGCTAAGGGGTCCTTGGCCTGAAAACGTCTAGACCCCTGCTATAAATGATAATGCCCAAAGCAGGGATGTCAGAGTTGAAGTGGTAAAACATTGATTCTCAAGTAGGTCTGTCATGTTAACACTAACAGTGGTGGAATATTCACTCAAACTGTACTTAAAGTAAAGTGAAAGTACCTAAAAAAAAGTATTTCCATTTTTCAATACTTCTACTCCACTACACCTCAGGGGCAAGTAAAATGTTCTTACTTTGTAGATTTAGATCATTACAACATATCATGACTACATTAACCAATGATTCAAAAATCGCAGATCTATTGCCATGTGACGACTTTACAATTCTCCAAAGAGTACTTTTGCTTTTGGTACTTAAATAATATTTTGATGCCAATCTTGTATATCGTCGTTGTCAGGTGAAAACCTTGTATGTCCAAATACCGTTTTGTATTTACCATTTTAAAAATGATTTAAACTAGTGAAAACAGCCGATCTACAAGCACACAACGCCTCGCGGTGCGAGGCGTTGTGTGCTTGTAGATCTGCTGTTTTCACTACTTTTGTGTGATGGCCTTGTATGATGAAGTAGGACTATACTTTGCTAAAGACATGTACAAATTTGAAACTTGGAGATATGAGGTTTCTGCCCGACAACGACGATATTGTACTTTTAATTCTGGCATTGCTACTTTTACTTAAGAGAAAAAATCAGAGTACTTCTTCCACCACTGCATGTTACGTAGAGTAGCACCTCATGTGTAGAAAAAAAAAAAAACAGAAGGCATTTAAAATATAACAAACATGTCTACATATAGAGCTGCATATGAAACACTACAAAACAAACACACCAACAAATCAGAAATATCGAGAAACCAGTGATGGCAACTGTAGTGACAGGTGGAAAAAAAATAATAATCTTAAACATTTACATTAGACTTTAGAAAAATGAAAAAATAAAATATGAATCTCTTAAGGGCTTTTTATAAGTGCACGTTTAGCGCCCATTGTTGGGGAATGAAAAGCAAGCGCTGGTGAGCGTGACATGTGGTTACTGTCCGTTTGGTCACGTTGTGTGTGCGCGCGTGTGTGACATATGAGTCGTTAAAACTGTAAGCGTTTAGTGGGTCAAGGCTCTGTGTTGGACGAGGAACCAAATGAGCGAGTCCTCGTGGCACTGGGGACTCAGTTTGTTGCTGTGCACGTGTTGTCAGTGCTGCGTATGTCTATCTCTCCCCATCGCTCTGTCTTTCTCTCTGTCACTCATATTTTCCCCTTTTCTTTTTTCGTGCGTAACACCCAAGATTCAAACCGGGTCTTGTACGTGGGAAACAACATATTAACCACTAGCCTAAGAGGCAATGGGTTTGAGCAACTCTTAGCTTCACCCCCAAGTCCTTTTAAGTAATATGTGTCCATGTGTAGCTAGCTACTATGGTCTGTGGCACTGTTAGCCTCAGATCCTCTGCTCAGCCTCGTATTTTTACATCTTATGTCCACTTACTTTGTTTTTACTGTATAGAAATGTACCTTAATAATGTCCTGAATAGGTGTTTCCTATTAAGGAGAAAGGTGTTGTTTTCTTGAATTCAAATTTTATATTATGTTTCCTTTGCTAGTATGTTATTGTAAAGTACATTGCTGTTGAAATGTGCTATATAAATGAACTTGCCTTGCTGTGGCCGACCAGTAGGTGGTGCTAGTGTAGCGCCAAAAGAACACAATCCTTCCCACAAACCCACAACAATGCACTGACAACAATGCTGATTGGTGCCCGGCCAAGCTAGAGGCGGCGCCGCTAGGCTTTCCAATATGGGAATCTTTCTAGATCTCAGCTGTCTTTCTTTTTCATCTCTGGATAGTCTCCATCTTTCCATCCCTATTGGCTTTCCCAGCTGCACAGCCCCCAGTCTTTCTCTCTAACTTTTAGCCTTTCTCAGTCTCCCTCCCTCCCTCCCTCTCTCTCTCTCTTCCTCTCTCTCTTTCTCTCCCTCTTTCTCTCTCTGGGTCTGTGTCCTTGTGACACAAAAGTCCTTGTCTTCTGAGTTGAGTTGGACTGATATGAACCCTTCTACAGACTACAGACGTCAGTAAAGCAGAGCCTTGTTGCTTGACCAAGTGAATATGGACTTCGGTTGAGGCCAGAAGTGCTTCTTGTCATACATCTGTTCAATAGAGCCCAGTCATTTCCACTTCCAGTGTGGATTGGGTGTCTAAGAGTCCAACAAGCTAAGATCGGAACATCGCGAGTCGTCGCGAGTCGTGTCAGTTTGTACCCGACGGATGGGAAGGGGGTGTCGGCAGCTACGAGTCCGAGACGCAAACCTCTGTCTGTCTGTCCGTCTGTCCGTCCACCCCGCTCAGCCATCTGTCGTCCTCTCGCAGCAGGGCGCCGCCCTGCTCTCGCTCCCGCCGCCGCTTCTTGGCGAGGTCGCTGGCGATCGCCAGCGCTCCGCCCTTCAGGAAGCGCACAAAGTTCTCCCCGACCAGCGGGCCCATGGCGTACAGGCCGGGGCCGTCCGCCGACACCACCTAGGAACCAAGCAAAAGGAAAAAGAATTAAACAGCGAAGGAGGCTTCGTGGGCAGGGCTAATGATGAATTTATAGCAGCAAATAATACATGTACTGGGTACATATGTAAACCAGTGGTTCACAACAGATTTGTGTATTAGATAAAATGTTTCAAAGAAATCTGGGTGAAGTGAGCAGTGCCTTTGATGAGTTAAGTTCATTAGGATATATGAACTAGAGGATCAATGTTAAATCCCTGTCCATTTATTTCAAGGCTGCTCAACAGCACCGCTGGGTGGCTGCAGCTGTTGTTGCCGTGCTCAAACAGGCCCATACAGACACATAGGGACAAACATGCTCGGTCACTTGTTGGAGCGGCTGGCACTGCTCAAATGTAAAAAAAAAATCCAAATGTTTCAAGTTGTGAATTACTTTTTAGGCGAATTGGTTTTGATTGATAGGTGATATTAGAGGGTTTTTATTAAGCAATATTACACAAGAGGGTGTTGGTTCGTGATTATTGTAACACCTCCGTAGGCAGCGCAGAAGTGTAATATTGCGATTATACAACAGTTGACCTTAAATTAAAAAAACACATCAACTTCATTTCATTGTAATTAAGATATTCGATAGAAATGTGTAATTTTTTTAATGCCACATTTAGCTACTATGTCCCTGAACTTCACATGAAAACTGCTAGCCTAGCCGCTAGCATAGGGTTGAGCTCTTCAGCTCTTTCACGACCAGCGTAGCTGATATCTTTGTTTGATGAAACCCGTGTGGTAATGCTCATTATTCGCACGGGTAGAGAGCTTTTTCAACCAATCAGATTGCTTCGTTGGAACTACCTGTTGTATGCTTATTTCATAGTTATTTATTTCTGTGTGTTGCACTTGCAACATTTGTTTGTTTAACACAGAGGACCACTTTTGAAATAGGTGTTTTAAGCAATGCTTTTACGTGCTATCCTTTAGCCTTGTGTCGCCGCGAGACAACATTTTAACTCTTATACTGCTTTGGACGTTCCTGTTCGCCCCAATTCTCAAGAGACCTCCGCGCCAATACGGCGCTCGTTCGCGTTCGTTCGTTTACCTTGTTGATGTCCTTAAGCTGATGAGGGGTCACGCCGCCGTGTACTGTAAACACATTTTCCGCGGTGATGGTGTAAAAAATCCATTATGCGTTAACATCAACGGAGACCAATTCACTTCCTTGTTGATTTCTCTGGCTGTGAGGCTCTGTGGCCAGTGACTGGTCTGAATGCACGGCAACACATAACAGGCAAATTCACATTCGTTCTCGCATGACGCCGCCCTCTGCTGCCTGGCAGACCAAAGTGCACTATTGCACAATCAAAAAATAAATAAATAAATAAATGTCTATCTATCTACTATAACGTCGCAAAGGTAAGCCGCTTTTTGATGGCACCAGACCCAATAAATAAATAAATAATCTGGCAGTAGGAGAGTTAATCCCGATAACAACAAATCACATCAAAAGTCACATATCATACCTCATAGGTCCAGGGGTCGACCTCCATGGGGTTGCGGCGGCAGGTGATTGGCTCGCCAGGGTCCGAGCCCAGCGGCCGGCCGTGGTCCGGCAGGAAGGCCAGGTCGGGCCGCGAGCCGATCAGCACCAGCGCCTTGGACACCTGCACCACGCTGCGCGCCCGCGCGCCGTCCACGGACTCCAGTACGCACTTGTGGTCGGGCCGGAAGGCCACCACGCGGTGCCGCGGGAAGCTGAGGTACCCAGGGTACGAGGAGGAGGAGGACGAAGGGGAGGCCAGGAGGGAGGAGGAGGAGGAGGAGGGAGGGGCGGAGTTTTGGTTGTGGTGGTTGTTGTGGGCGTGGCTCTCTGGCTGGAGAGGCGGGGTCTGGTGCTGCTGCTGGGTCATCATCTGGTGGACCTGTTAGAGAGACAGAGAGGTTATGCCACAGATATAAAAAGCTAGATGCCTCATTCACCTCTGCAGTTCATTGGAGCGACGTGCAAAGATTGTAGTCCGGGCTTCCTGGAAAAACTAAGGGACTGCTGCCAGTCAAGTGACTACTGGCCAATCACAGCGCGTCTTTTCTGGAACTTATCCAAGGACTACAATTGAATTCAACAGATAGTAAGGGAAAGTTAGCCGAGTGCTGGACCAGTCTGGGAACTAAATCATTACCAGTAACCTTTACACACCTCATATGCTCATATTGGCCATTTATTATTTTTCCCCCTTTAATTCCAGGCCCTCGGGATACCCCCCAACTATGATTGGCTCCCAAAAAGTTTGTCAAGGGAGTTGTGATTGAAACACAACTCCCTTGACAAACTTTTTGGGAGCCAATCATAGTTGGGGGTATCCCGAGGGCCTGGAATTAAAGGGGGAAAAATAATAAATGGCCAATATGAGCATATGAGGTGTGTAATTAGGGTGTTTGGGGGCTGCTGAATCCATTCCAACCATTAGTTATCAGTAAAAATGACTCCTTGGCCATAAAATAGGCCTAACTGGCTAAGGCTTAGCCAATCATGTCATTCGAGTTCAGCTGTGTCCTGTTAGTCCCTATGTTTTAAACCCACATCGGCTAATTTCACAATGGAACAGATCGAGTCAAACCAAATGTAATGCCAACTCCTACAATTCCAAGTGCTTGTGCAGGGTGGGGCGGGGGTCCCCACTTCAAATATGATTATTTGGGGGGTCGCAGCCTGAAAACGTTGAAGACCCATGCTCTAAAGCGGCAGCTGTGGTCTCACCTTGTGGTACTCGGGGTAGAGCAGCTTGGGCAGCTGGTTGAAGATGAGCGCCGGGTCGGCCACCGAGCGGCGGAAGGCGTGGTAGACGGGCGTGGCCAGGTGGTGGGCGGCCAGCACGGCGTCGGCCGCCGTCAGCCCCGCCCCCACCACCAGCACGGGCTCGGAGCGCGAGTCCAGCTGCCCGCCCGAGATGGCGGCCTCCAGCTCCCAGAAGGAGTGGCACACGTAGGGCAGCGTCTCGCCCTCCACGCCCAGGCGGGCCGGCACGTCGTGGGTGCCCGTGGCCAGCACCACGTTGTGGGCAAACAGCGTGAAGGGCACCCCCTCTTCCTCGTCCGACGAGCCTTGTTCTGGGTTGGAGGAGAGACGGAGAGAGTGACGTTAACGGTGGTGGAAAAAAGTACTCCAATGTTTTTACTTAATCCATTTAGGTCTGGGATTATTTGATACTTTAGCTATTGAATAATAGCAGATATACAAGCAGCGCGGCACCAAGTGCCGAGTTTGCCATTTAATTTTATTAATTTAATTAATTAGACTCTAAAACAATCCAACTTTGATCGCCGCTCCGCAGTTCCGATTTCACCTTATAAAAAAACGTCCAGTCTGGGACCGGAAACGGATCCATTGTGAGCTTGTATGCTATTTTCAAAAGATTGTTACACATTTGAAAACTTGAAACAGAATAATGAGGACTTTTACTTTTGTATAAATAGATTGGCTAAAATGTCTATATTTTAGTAAGTAAACTAAACTAACAAATCTATTTAACTATAGCCTACTGAAAGAGACGGTGTGACCACCGCTCAATAAAATGATGAACTATGATAACTTTGGTGTGTGCATGCGTGCGTTGTGTTTCCTTACCTGCCTCTCCCTCTCTGCGCTGCGTTCCCGTCACCCTCCAGCAGGGCGGCGAGCCCTCCTGGCTGCCCGGCTGTCTGGTGACAGAGGTGACGGTGGTTCCACACGCAAAGCTCTGCCCCAGGGACATCTGGGAAACGTAGTGCTGGTAGTAGGAGGCGATCTCTGCCGGGGTGGCGCGGTCGTTACGCACATTCCTGCAGGAGGAGGGGGTGGTTACTTTTATTTATTTAACGAAGTGTCGGAGAGTGTTTGTGCATGTGTGTGTACCGTACACGTGTGCTTTGCTCTGTGTTTCAATGCATCAGATCTGCTTACTTCTAGGCAAGGCTTGTGTGTCGTTTACTTGACATTAAGTGAATGATGCTAAATGACAATGGCTATTTTCGACGTGGTTGTTAAAAATGATCTTTACAAGCTTACCACACATCGCCTATTTTAATATAGATTAAGTATAAAATAGGGCTTCATTGGTTAACGAATGTTTCCTACTATTAATCAAAATCTACAAAGTAACTTACATAACTAAAGTTTGCAAGATTGTAAAAAAGCTATGATTTTTTTTTTATTTACCATTGAAAAATGTACATAATCAAGTAGAGTAATAGCGCTTCAAAACTGTGTGTGTGTGTGTGTGTGTGTGTGTGTGTGTGTGTGTGTGTGTGTGTGTGTGTGTGTGTGTGTGTGTGTGCGCGTGTGAGCGTGCACTGACCTGCGTTTCTCTCTCATCCACTCCTTCAGTTTCAGTCCAGGTAGCTCCATCCAGTTGGCCAGGCTCAATGTTAACATGGAACCCTCCATAGCCTAGACCACACACACACACACACACACACACACACACACACACACACACACACACACACACACACACACACACACACACACACACACACACACACACACACACACACACACACACACACACACACACACACACACACACACACACACACACACACACACACACACACACACACACACACACACTTAGAAATACACAAATCCTTCCCTGTATGTTGGTTGTAATGGTTGTGGTTGCGATAGTGACAGGTGGTGAACAGCCACTAGGGGGTGGTAAAGCATCAATCACACCCAGTAGGACTGCAAACCCCTGACTGTCTCTCTGAAAGGCTCTGTTTCCCAGGGTTACTTAACATAACTCCATGGCATTGTGAAGGACAGACTGTTCATGAGGCTAATGTTGTTTGTTTTTATAAGTTGAATATTTGCATATTCGAGATACCTACAATGGCATTGGTGCGTCCAGACTTTCTTACATTTTACACTTTAAGCATTTAGCAGACGCTCTTGATCCAGAGCGACTTACAATAAGCAAGATAATACATCAGTACATCAAATGGAAATAAATGGTAGGCAATCTAAGAAAACAATTAGACCAAGCTCATGTTCAGTAAAAACTTCTACAAATTATAATGTTAAAAAAAGGAAAAAAAGAATGATAGAACGAAAAAGCGATCTAAATTACTTCATGGTCATGGTTCTTGACTGGTGTGTGGCTCAAGTTGGTCTCTGACTTATGCAGAGGTCAATGAAGTAACAGCACGCCGCACACACACACACACACAGATGCATGCACGTAAGGCACTTTCCATTTTCCATGCATTCAAATGAACGCTAATTCATCCCGTATGTAAACATGATAATTATAAAAGAAAAGAAAAAAACGCCATTGAGGACATTTTTAACTCTAATCTTTGCTTCTGGGGGGGGGGGGTCCCTGGAACAAAACAATTTGAGATGGGGGGGGGGGGGGGAGGGGGTCTGCAGTCAAATACATATAATTCTAGAGGTCCTTGACACTTGAACCATTAGGATTTAGAGGAATTTTTTAAGGTCTTAACAAATTAACCATTGTGTGACAGGCATTGAACCGGGCGTCAGTGAAAGTGCACTTACATGCCAGGCTCCACCAGGGGGCCCCTTCCCCAGCACCAGGTGCGGGACGGCCCGCTCCGGCTCGTAGCGCCACTGCAGCGCGGAGGCGTGGTCAAAGCCGAAGTCGCTGTCGGGGAGCAGCAGCGAGTCGAAGAGCACCGCCACGGGGTTGGACGAGCGGCCCTCCAGGCCCTCACACAGGTACTCCAGGTCCTAACCACAGAGACAGGAAAGAGAGACAGACAAGAGTATCATTGTATCGTGTGTCAAACGCAGGCACGTGCACACATAGACATCACAGGGGGCTTGAGCCCCTTATATCCGTGTGCCCCCTCCAGACCATGAATGCAAGTAGTGAAAATAGCCGACCTCCAAGCTCACAATGCGTCACAGCACGACGCATTGTGAGCTTGGAGGTCACTTGGAGGTAAATGGTAAATGGTAAATGGTGCATTTATATAGCGCTTTTATCCAAAGCGCTTTACAATGTGCATTACATTCACCCCTTCACACACACATTCATGCACCGGTGGCGGTGGAAACCATGCAAGGCACCAACCAGCTCACCATGAGCAACTTGGGGTTCAGTGTCTTGCCCAAGGACACTTCGACATGTAGACAGGAGAAGCTGGGATTTGAACCGCCAACCCATGGATCATTGGCCAACCCACTCTACCCCCTGAGCTACAGCCGCCCCAGGTCAATTGTAACAGCTGAAATCAATAATATATCAGTATTCAGTGAAGGTTGGGGCCGCATGTGGCTCCCGGGCCGCCAGTAGTTGCCCATGTATGATTTAAAGTGTAAAAAGGTCCATGTTACATCATGTGTGAATGAGGTGTAGAGCTACCTGCTCTAGCAGGGACAGGTGTGGCTGTTCTTCCAGCTTGCTGTTGAGCAGGGCGTTGGGGTGGGCGGAGTCAGGACACAGGTAGGGGGTGTGGCCAGACAGCAGGTACGACAAGCAGATCCCCGACGGCCCGTTACCTAAGTAAAATTATCAATACTGCAATTTAGAAATACTCTGTTAAAAGTACAAGTCAAGAATACAAAATAAAAGTACATAAGTATTCACTTCAAAATGTACCAAAAGAAGAAGTACTTATTAGGCAGAATGTCTACAAATGTCTACAAAATATTTGAAAATAGCTCGAAAGTAGATCCGCTATTTTCAAATGGTCGAAATGTATATAGGGCTGAAGTTGTTAATGTAGGTTATATAATAATTATCAAAATCTACAAAGTAACTATAGTAGCGAAAGTCAAATAAATGTAGTGGAATAAAAGTATAATATTTGGATCCAAGATGTAGTGGAGTAGTCAGGCCTTAAATGACCGGGTTGTCACACACAGCCAAGAGGCTCAAATGTGACAAAAGATGAACTACTTTTCGAGCCAAATGAAGTTGGACGCCAAAAAAATGGTTGGAATGTGATGTTAGGAGCTGGGAAAGAGGAGCAGGTCCTGCACGTCTTTACCACAGAGTTGCATGACAGAAAGGCCCTGGCAGCTGAAAAATATATATCCTTTTCACCCAGTGTCAATTGCCTAAGCTGTAATCCTGGGCGCTGTGCTCCCTCTGCCACGCCTGGGGAGAGCCCCGAACTGAGCTCATGCTTCCTTCAGTGCATGAGGAGTGAGCAGGCCACTTCTTATCACCAGTGAGGAGATTCCCCGGTTGGACATAGCGCATGGAAGGAACACGTTATTCCAACCAGTTCCTTTCCCCGCCAGGGGGAGGCAGTATAGAGACCAGGATTACTGCATGTTTTTGTGAGGGTATCTACCCTAGGAGATACGGGGACTCGGGGAGAACATGCAAAGTTGCAAACTCCACACAGAAAGGCCCTTTTGCCAACCCCACCGAGGGTATGGGCATTGATGACACGGATGAGAGAACACAAGTTGCCAAAGGGCCTTTCTGTGTGGAGATTTTTTTTTTTTTTTACATAAATCTTCTCATCTGGGGGTCCCTGGCACGAAACATTTTCCGATGGGGATCCACAGCCAAATACATATCAATGTGGGGGTCCTCGGCATTAAACCGGTTGAGACCCACCACCAGAATGGAGACAGAACACAGTGTTCCGTGGCAGATCACATCAGATCAGAGGTAAAGCTGTGCTCAACGTGGGCTGAGCCGAGCGCCATGGAACATTTCCTATTGTTCAGGGTCCGTTTTAACAAGCTGCTTTGTTACCACATCAGCTCACTGGGCCAATAAACACCCAGTGTGACCATGCATGGAGCAATGGCAGCTTTCAGCCGGTCCCATGGAGAGGACAGAGGAGAACCATAATGTCACTTTATTGTGTTTTTTTTGGTTGAGTATTCTGAAGTGCAATAGGATGGTGAAACATCCAACTTGCTCAATGAAGAAGAGTGAAGGGTGGACCGATTTTTTGGGTTAGATGAGATCTGATTTTGGAGAGTCCTAGACCCCTGATTACCAATCCTTTTGAGACATATTTTCTCAATCAATTAAAAAAAAAAAAAGAGAGAAATGTGAAAGAATTTTGATTCGTTTCTATTTAACTTATGCAAAATATTTATTGAACCACTTCGGCCCTCAAAAATAGCTTAATATCTACAATGCCCAAAATAGGGGCACCAGATTTAAAGTGGTTAGAAATCGGGAAATATCGGCTGCATAATCGGACATAGGCTACCGATGTCATCAAAAAAGGCAAATAATCAAGCAAACCGATCAGTCAGTCTGTCTCTAATTCAAATAAACTCTGAAGTGCAACGTGATTTGCAGAGCAGACCTAAGACATCATCTATCAATTAAAACATTAATAAAAAATAAACATAAAACAAAAATAATCATTCGTGCCAGCCTTCTGCTGTGTTAACTTAACTCCCACATTGCAGAAATAAATCAAATGGACAATTACTGGTCTGTAACTTTAAAGTTATACCATGTAACTTTTTTTTATAAAACAAATCTTAAAATTGTCCTAACTGTTAAATCGCTAAAGCTAGGGCGGCCATATTTGTAGTCTCCCGTTTGTCTCTATACTCGGGTGAACGGTGAAGCATGGGTGAAGGAGTCTGTTTCTCCGGAATGCCTGAACGCACAGGAACCAGGGACCCCTCTAAAGATAGATCTCGGCGAGGTGGAGGCAGACGCGGGGGTGTCCGCGGCGAAAAACGGCCAAAAGACGCGGACGCGACCGAGGTTTGCTATAGAGCTACTGACCACTAGTTGAGCAACTTACACAGTATAGCTTTAAGAGCAGACAAATCAGTTCCATTTGCAAGCTCTTACAGGCAAACTGAAACGCTGTGTGAATTAGTTCCCTTTCTCACACTTTCAAGATCCTCCAACTCATGGGAGCCACACACTGAGCTGATAAGTAACTGTTGTTACAGTTCAGTTCAGGCCAGTTCAAGGACATGGAAAAATACCACAGCTGCAGTTTATAAGAATCACAAGATGTGTGTCATGACGATGATGACACAGGATGTCAGGGGTCATTGTGACCGGAAGGTCACCGGTTCACATCGTTACACCCAGCTGAGACGATCTGCGTCAGGGAAAACATAAATATAGGACAACAGGTTTTTGGACCTCCCTCGAGCAAGGCATCGAAAGGACAAATTGCTTGACAGTAGCTGCTTAACACATGGGCTGCTCAGGTTTATAACATTTCTAGCTGTTGCTGCTGCCGCCGTTCACTCACGCTTTATTTTGAAGAACCTCGGAAGCTTCGTACTTGAGTACTTGAGTAGAACTATGAAAGTGTTGGCCTCAAAATGTCATCGAAGTACCAAAAGTAAAAGTAAAAAATGTTTGAAAAAATAGCAGATATAGCTTGTAGATAAGCTATTTCTTTAGCAAATGTTCCGCCCAGAATAATGGATGTTTGGGATATTTTATTTATCGCAATAATATCGTAAATCACAATTTCTTTGGTCACAATAATCATGACATGATTTTTTCATATCCTCCCATGATCCCTAATGTGTGTGTGTGTGTGTGTGTGTGTGTGTGTGTGTGTGTGTGTGTGTGTGTGTGTGTGTGTGTGTGTGTGTGTGTGTGTGTGTGTGTGTGTGTGTGTGTGTGTGTGTCTTACCAATGATCACCACTGGCAGGATGTCCCCGGGGGAGATGTCTTTATCGTGAAGATCCATTATGACTGGAGAGAGACAAGAGAGAGAGATTTGATTAAATTCACTGCACCTGCTTCTACCACACACACACACACACACACACACACACACACTTAGAGTCACAGTTTCTGTAACAACAGTAATATAATACAGCTCTACAAAGTCATGTACACGCGCGCGTGCGTGCGTGTGTGTGTGTGTGGCAGAGTTAACAATTGACCAGTCCAGACAGGGTTCATGGGTCAGCCAGTACATTTCCATTCACATAGCCTTCACACACACACACCCACACACACACACACACACACACATAAATAGTGGTACAGTAGATATGCAAATTAAACAAACCCACATATACAGAAAGGAAGGAAACCTAGAGAGATATGAAGTGATGAAAGAAAGAAAGAAAAAAAAGAAAGAAAGAAAAAGAAAGAAAGAAAGAAAGAAAGAAAGAAAGAAAGAAAGAAAGAAAGAAAGAGGGGAGGCAAATGATGAAGAGAGAGAGAGAGAGACAGACAGAGACAGAAAGAGAGAGACAGGCACGTGATAAATGAGAATTCTGTTTTCGACGAACCGTCGTCATGGTCCGTGGCAACGGTCCAAACAATGGCGTGGTCCCATCGCCCATGGCAACCATCCAAACACTTCAACTGCTGCGCTGCGATAACAACCCACTGAACCCAGGCCTCACCGCTTCAGGAGTGGTCACGACGACAAGGTCACCGAAGGTCACACTGACCCACGTTACCACTGCTACCACGGCTTCAGGAGTGGTCATGACAAGGTCACCGAAGGTCACACTGACCCACATTACCACTGGTGGAAAGTATAACTATACATTTACTTAAGTACTGTTCTTAAGGACAATTTTGAGGTATTTGTACTTAACTTGAGTATTTCCAATACTTTTTCTTCTACTCCACTACATCTCGGATCCAAATATTGTACTTTAACTCCACTACATTTATTTGAAAGGTTTAGTTACAAGTTACTTTGCAGATATAAATTTAAATATTTTATTACACGGCTTGGTTGAATGCCTGTTTAACATGCTGTTTAGAGGTCTGTACACCTATCAATAAAGGCAGAAAAAGCCCCAAAGAATCTTTAAAAACACGCTGTTTAACGGAACGCAGCTCTGTCAACTGGGGTGTGCACATGCTTTTGTGCGTGTGTGTGTTTTCGTGTTCAGCGCGACCTGATGGTAGGGATGGGACGATAATCGATTATCGTTTATTGTGATAAAAGTCAATAATCGTATCGTGGACATTTAATTCATCGTGAAATTTTCCTCTGTCATGCACTGGGATCAATTCACCTTTTATTTGCCGAGCTGCATATCCGGTACCACTTAAACGCTCTATAATTGGTCAAACGGACCTAGAAATAACTCTTTGCTAAAACATAGCCGATCTACTACAAACTCACAACGCGACACATTGTGAGCTTGTAGATCTGCTATAGCAGGGGTCTTCAACAGGGGGTCCATTAGAGTTACTACAGGGGATCCTCCATTCCTTTGTGTGATAGAAACTTTTTTTTTACCTTTTTTATATTAACCACTTGAACCCTAAGTGTCCATATTCTGAGAACTTTAGCCAAAAATAGCCGATCTACAAGCTCACAGAGCTTGTAGATCGTCTATTTTTCTTGTAGATTGTCTCTTTCATCGCTATGGGTTGCAGGTATGAGTTGATATAATTCCCTTTTCACCTGCCGTAGGCCTGGAATAGCAGGGCTTACAGTACATAAAGGTCTGTCATCGTGACTGGAATGTTTTTTTTTCTTTTCTTTTTTTTAACATTATTTAACTGATCTCCATGATCCCAGCGGTTCTGCCTACAGTAATGTGCAGAATGTGTATACCGTTTAAGGTATTACGTACCTGCCATAACTGGTTCTTTGATTAGATGTCTGTCTGTCAGGTGCGTGCGTGCATGCGTGCGTGTGTGCGTACATGCATGTGTGTACAGTATAAATGGACACTGTGTACGGAACTTGTCAACTGAGGGTCCTTGGACTGAAAACGTTGAAGACCCCTGTGCTTCTCGCCCTTAGGGCGTACTTGTTGTGTGCATGCACTTGTGTACTCAAGTGTACTAATGGTTGACTTGACGACCAGACATCTCGTGTCTCTCAGCCTCATGACTGCCCAGAAACGCTGGGCCCTTGGGCACAGGAACTCTGAACTCCTGATTTGGTAGTTCTTATAAAAGTACAAGACAGCGCTTACTTATTTAATGTAGCTCATTTTGGTACATTATGGATGTTTAGTCCTCAAAGTGTACTGACCCACATTAACCATCCCATCCTTAGTGTGTCAGACACAAGACAAGCAGGCTGCCTAGACACATCACATTCAACCTGTGTGTGTGTGTGCGTGTGTGTGTGTGTGTGTGTGTGTGTGTGTGTGTGTGTGTGTGTGTGTGTGTGTGTGTGTGTGTGTGTGTGTGTGTGTGTGTGTGTGTAAAAATAGAGATAGAATTAGGCCAGCGTAGACTAGTAGACATGCATTAGTGTTACACTTCAAGGCCCACCGACAGTAAAGGCACAATGGAATAGTTTTTGTGTGCGTGTGTGTACTGTATGTGTGTGTGTGTGTGTGTGTGTGTGTGTGTGTGTGTGTGTGTGTGTGTGTGTGTGTGTGTGTGTGTGTGTGTGTGTGTGTGTGTGTGTGTGTGTGTGTGTGTGTGTGTGTGTGTGTGCGCACACGCAGTGCGGGTCGGCATGTCTGGGCTAACCGCCAACATGCTGCTGTTATGTAATCAACTCTCTCTCTCCCCGCCCCTCCCTCGCCCGCTATCGCCCTCCACTGCACTCTCTCCCTCTCTCTCTCTCTCTCTCCCCCTACTACTCCCTCTGTGAGTCATTCATTCTTCCTGTAACTCTCTCATTATCAATCCTTTTCTTTCCTTTCTTTTCCTCACTTTTTCCCTCTCTTTCATCATTCGTTCCCCTCTGGTATTTAACCCTCCGTCTCTCTTTCTCTCTCTCCATCTCCCTCCATTTTCTTTGTGTCCAATTGTTCCTCTTTTCTCTCTCTCCCTCTCTTTCCCTCGTTGTCTCTCTCACAAACTTTCAGTCTGAGGCCCAGATTGCATCAGGGCTGCAGCTATTGACCATTTTCCAAAGATAATTTCTCATACAATCAAATACAAAACCTGTGGCAGCCCTGTGTTTGGTAAACAGTGCTCTTATGACATGAGCTGAGAGATGCTTATCCAGAGAGGGCCGAACCCTGCTGTCACCACACTGATGTTTATCCAGCTGTGGGGACGGGTGCATGCAGTGCACCATGGATGACTGCATGACTCCTGATGCCAACAACACCAGGGTTCACACAAAGCACACAGCTCGCACCCGATACCTACATTATCACCCCTTAGTATGGGTCCGTTATCACCGTTGTCATCCCTTAGCTAAGGCTGATAGACCGGTTATCACCCATGGTCTTGTCACTGCAATGTGCATGTGTCATCACACGTTCAGGGGAATAAAAAGGACACTCTGGAAGACGAGATGATGCATCTCAAGGGTTTTATCCTCCAATAAATTTCCAAATAAAACATAAAATAAAAAAAGTCATACCCACGCTGGGATTTCGAGACCACCAGGTTGGGATTACTAGCCATGCCATCTATTTCTTGCTTCAAATGTTTTCAAAAAACTTTCCTGAGAGCAACGTTTAGTCGTAAATTACACTGTGTGTTTGTTTACATGGCAGTCATGTTGGATATAGCATATAGAATTCAAGCCGCGCAGCAGGTGCTCTGAGTCTTTAATTAGATATCGGTCTGTCATTATTCCTAAATAACACCCCGCCGAATTCACTCAAGCATTCAACCAAGCCGTGTAATAAAGTGCATTAAGGCATATAATAAGGCTTATTAGCCATGGTTCCCTTAATTGGCATTTCAAAACATGGACGATATATTGACCAAACCAAAATATGGGCCGGCTCGACAAAGGACCGATGACTCTTAGAAGATAGCTCACTGCAATGAGATAAGATAAGCATTTAATGACCCCCACGGAGGAAATGCAGGTGTCATACATGCGTCCCTGTTAGCACATCACGTCTTTGATTTATTAATTTTTTTATGGAGTGTATTGTCTCACGCTGACTACTGTTTACAAACGGATATAGCCTCTTCAGGGTCAATAAAGCATGAGTAAGCATCTGCCTCTCTTTTGTATTTATTGATCATTTTGCTCCCATTGCTCTCCTTATCTTCCGTTTCTCCGTTTCTCTGCGTCCATCATCATGACTAGGCACTTTGTTCATGCTGACTCGCCCTGCCCTGAGCGTGTGCAGTGTGTGTTTCTGAGAGTGTGTGTGCATGCGTGCCTGACGACTGTACAGTGTGTGTGTGCGTGACTCAGCTGAATCACTGACCTCCAGTCATTGTCTCTTTCATCACTATGGGTTGCAGGTATGAGTTGATATAATTCCCTTTTCACCTGCTGCAGGCCTATTAGACCAAGCCTACATTACATAAAGGTCTGTCATCGTGACTGGAATGTTTGTTTTTTTCTTTTCTTTTTTTGAATATTATTTAACTGATATCGTGATCCCAGTGGTTCTGCCTGCGGTAATGTGCAGAATGTGTACATACAGTTTAAGGTATTACGTATACCTGCCATAACTGGTTCTTTGATTAGATGTCTGTCTGTCAGGTGTGTGTGCGCGTGCGTGCGTGCGTGTGTGCGTACGTGCATGTGTGTGTAAATGGACACCGTGTACGGAACCTGTGAAGTGTCAACGATCACAATAGAAGAAAGGATGAACCGAGAGACATTTAGACGGATGAAAGGGAAGGACAAATACTTCAAATACCGTATGTAGGCTACTTAAGTATAGTACTCAAGTAAATATGCTGTACCGAATGTGGCATTGAAAGAAAGAAAGAAAGAAAGAAAGAAAGAAAGAAAGAAAGAAAGAAAGAAAGAAAGAAAGAAAGAAAGAAAGAAAGAAAGAAAGAAAGAAAGAAAGAGCTATGGTAAGCTAAAAAGCAGACGGGAGGAGAGAGATGGAACATAAACTTAGAAGAGAAATATCATTTCTATCCTCTCATCTCTCCATATTTCAACTTGTTTAATGCTTTTTCTCCCGTAAATGAATGCCCTACTGGCCTACTTCATCATACAAGAGTGTCACACGAAAGAAGTGAAAATAGCCGATTCACAAGATCCGCTATTTTCAGTAATATAAAAAGGAACACTTTCCACCTGACAGCATCGACATGGAAACGAGAGACGGACAGACAAGGATGTGCAGAGTCATTGTTGTCAGAGGGTTTTTAGTGGCAAAGCACCTGACAGAGTGTGTTTGCTTACTAATTGCATTATACACTCACTCTCACACACACACACGCATGCACACACGCACGCACGCACACACGCACGCACGCACGCACGCACACATATATAATCTCGGCTTGGCAACAACAACAACAAAAAATAACTATATCCTGTCTCCAAGAAATCGGCTGCTTCAGATTGAAATGCGACCATGTCACACCCATCTTTGCTGCTCTCCACACTGGCTTCAGAATTGATAGATTTTACTGATTTACTGTTTAAAGCCCTGGAAGACACTTGAGAGGTTGTATTATTGATGTCTGTCGCGTGGAAATCTTGTATGTCCAAAACATGTTTTTAAATCAGGAAATGGAAAACCCACAGATAGCTACAGTTAACCACTTTTGCATCTACTTTCACACGTTCTCAGAAATAGCACACATAGTAAAAACCTAGGTTTCCCCCACCAAATAGCACATTCTTTTGAACTTTCGAGCACCCAGACTTTTTCCTTTCTCTGGCATAATGACTAAATTGGGGCTAAAAAGGGGTAAAGAGGAAACAAACAAAGAAGAAAGATTTAGGTTACTGAGAGGTTAGGGTTGTTAGGTTATGTGTGCGGTTGGACCAATGGCCCTTGGTAATAAAAGGCCATTGGACTAAGAAGGGCATGACACTGCTGATTTTATCTCTGTTATTATATATTTTAATTAATGTTATCTTATCTTCTGATGCGACTTTGCTGTTTTATCTCTTTATGGTGTCTTGCAGCACTTTCCTTTTTTTACCTGTTATGTAAAGCACTTGGTAACTCCGTTTGGAAACGCGCTCTACAAAAACCAAATCCTCATCGTACTTAAACTGCCCCGGACACATCTGTGGCTAATGTAATTGGACCCATGACAATAAGGTTTGCACTCAAGCATGTTGCACTTTCAGCCAGGTAGCTTAGATTTTTAACATGGATTTATTTATTTTATTCATGCAGCTTAGTTTTTAACACAGCTCACATTTAACGCTGAGTTTTAACATCTTACTCTTGAGACCAGGGACGTGCAGAGAAAGTTAAAGAAGCAGGGGCTGAAATTTGTAAAATGGCCTTTTGGTGAAAATATCGAAAATAGCAGACCTCCAAGCTCACAACGGCTATTTTCGGTGCTACACCAAATTAAGCATAATCAAGATAATCCTGGAGGTGTGGCGTAACACAAGATGCTGCATACAAATTCAGGAGAGTTTGGACAAGGCAATTCTGTTGAATTCTGCCTTCAGGTATGGCATGGAAAGAGGGTATTTGCATTTCTTTCACCATAGTAAAAAACGCATTCATGGTCTGGAGAGGACACTTTGTACAGACTGATAAAAGGCCAGGGGCTCAAGCCCCCTTTCATGTCTATGTGTGCACGTACCTGCTTGAAACTGTGTTGGTTTTTATTGTGCACAGTGAATTTCATGTGCCTTTTACTTTGTAATTAGTAATTGCTAACAAATAAAGTTGAACCTTGAACCAGCTGGTCTCCATTCATTATGCAGTATACAAAACGTCATCCAGATTCACTTCTAAATATTTACAAGTACCCACCTTTCTAAGACACACACGCAGAGCCACACACGTATTATAACACACAGTGTGTGTTCATATACTGTTATGACATACAGTACGCAGCCCCGACCGCGCGCCCTTGCATACCATACTGCTATGACATAATCTACACTCTCAAGCTCTCTCAAACACACACACACTGCGCTCAGTGCGCTGGTATGATGTAACACATTCAATAGGAGCTGCCAGCAGCAGCAGCATATGGATTATGCGCATTATAACTCACATCACAGAATTACAACACTATACACATAACAAGCACATGCACAGATTATGTGGGTGTTAGAAGTTAGTGTAGTGCTGCTATAATAAGAATTCTGTAATTAGTCTGGTTAACCACACTATCCGACTTTATTCTTGCTTTCCATCTTTCCGGATAAACTTTATTTTGCCGTGCTACTCCTCCCACAGTTTTGGTGGCACACACTTGGGCCATACAGTATATCAAATCGACTGGCTAAGAGATAGATTATAGTTTAATTGATATGAATTCATCTTTCTCTACTGACAGTAATTAAGTTAAGCCTGATTTATACGTTGTGTTCCGGTGTGGTGCTCTGTAGCAGATCTGCCTGTCCGTTCAAGCTAAAGAATATAATACACTTGGCATTTAGAAAGGAATGGGGGTGTGGCACGAGTCAATCCTTTTCTGATCCTATAGACAGGAAAGGATAATAGGAATTATTCACGTCACCAAGTTGCTGCAGTTACAGTCTATACAATCATATAGAATCATGCAGCATTAGACATTCTGTATGTGTTTGGCGTTCTGTATGTGTTTAACCCTTACCCACCACACCCCTTGTTAAGCACCACACCTGAGTCTTGTTTCAGTGATTGATTGATTTGATTGTGTAGGCCTATTTAAACCCACTTTTCTTGTTCAGTTGTTGCCAAATCCTTGACAGTGTAATACAACTTGTGTCGCTTCACTTACTAGTGATCACATAAGGTTTTTGAAGGTACTTTGTAACTGCGCAACTTAAGCTTACTTTTGAAAGAAAGAAAACAGTGATTATTTAAGAAAAATAATTGGAGGGGGCTTTTTGTACTGTCTTCGGGGCGTTTTGACTTTTTGGATTTTATATAATCCTCCAAAGTTTGCAGGATTGGTCCATTTTGAACAAAATGCCTCAAATCATGAACACAGCATGCAATTTCCATGAAATTGTGCACGCACATTCCCACTAGGTCGTAGAACTAACGCCACCCTTTTCACATTGGCCTGTTATAGCGCCACCAGCAGGTTGACTTTAGCTTAACACATTTTTGGAAAACAATTGTCTCAAATCATGAACGCAGCGTCCGATTGCAGTGAAAGGCCGAAGTAGTCATGGCACCCTTTTCACACTGGCCTATTATAGCTCCACCAGGAGGCCACAATAACCTAACCCGACCTGGCGGAGACCTGTGCTCGGAAGAGCACTGCTTCTAGTTGCTTCTACTTTGATTCCAGCCCCCACGCAGATTACATTGCATGAATGCTAGGGGGGGAATCATCTGACAAAATAACACAACAAACACACCCTCTGTAGAATGTGAGACAGCAAGGCTGCGAGCCTGCGACCCATCCACCCGCACCCTGTGTTGTTATTAAACATGATAAGAAAGAAAGAACATGCTTTATATTATCACTGCCGCCAAAGTGTCCTTCTGGCCATAAGTAGGCCACTCTGTAACACCAGCAGCCCCAGCATGCTAACAGGATTGACAGGGTTAATAACCAGATTGACCCGCTGAATAACTTTTGCATACTCACTTACCATCTGAGACGTCCCACATACATTCTACGCATATTCCAGGCAACCGCATGAGTAGGGCTGTCACTATTATGACATTTTAGACGATTTATTGTCTCACGTAATTGCGATTAGACGATTATGTAGCCTAATAATTGTGACAGGCCTATGCATGACTTGCACTCCATTGTACTCAATTTATCAGTGATATTACAATGTTAAAGTAGCCTACTATTACTTTTGCTACTGCCCCCCCACCCCCCAATAATTAGTGTTCAGAACAGAGCTATCATAGACTACAAGCTAACAACGTGATGCATTACACAACGTGTGCTCATACAGACAGACAGACAGACAGACAGACAGACAGACAGACAGACAGACAGACAGACAGACAGACAGACAGACAGACAGATTTGTTTACATTATGTTTTTGCATAGTATTGCATATTTGTCTGTCATTAAATGTGTTGATGAATTGAATACAAAGGACCCCAATGGAAAGAAGCCATAATGCTTTCTTGGGTTCAATCCTTTTAGCATCCTTTTGTATAGAAATGAAGGCTACTTTCTGTGATTTTTTTTCTTCTTTTTTTGCAAACTGTTAATAAAGTATATTCAAGCAATCAAACAGACTGACAGGCAGACAGACAGACAGACAGACAGACAGACAGACAGACAGACAGACAGACAGACAGACAGACAGACAGACAGACAGACAGACAGACAAGATCCAGACAGCTCTTGAGTACATGGAGTTCACACACAATGAGAGAGAGAGAGGGGGGGGGGGGGGGGTAGGTACAGTAAGTACAGGCAGTAACCCTGAACCCATAACCCACTAGTATGCTAACCCACTTCTTATGGTTTGGTGGGCTGCCTGTCACTCAGGACCCCGTCGGTCCAATCACGAGCGACCGGGCAGAACCAGCCTACCAGAGCAGAGCCTGGACCCGCCCCCCTCAGCATAGCCGGACAACGTTACGTTTCCCTCTGTCTGTCTGTCTGTTGCAACAGAACCGGCGAATTGCACACACACGCACGCACGCACACACACACACACACACACACACACACACACACACACACACACACACACACACACACACACGCACACACGCACACGCACACGCACACAGAACAATGCGAGCCGATCCACCGCTATAACACATGCATAACACCGACACATGATCAGCAGCACTGTGCATTGCTTGCACACACAGCCGGCTAATATAGCGGCAGTGCAACTATTATGGAACCATATATATAAGTAGACACACTCATTCATCACGATGACTCAATCAATCCTGATTTGCGGTAAATGAGCATGCACGCGCACACACACGCACGCACACACACACACACACACACACACACACACACACACACACACACACACACACACACACACACACACACACACACACACACACACACACACACACACACACACACACACACACACACACACACACACACACACACACACACACACACACACACACACACACACACACACACACACACACACACACACCATGCAGTTGCCATCATCATCATCATCATCACATCGCGTCATGCATCGACTCACCGGTATCTTTGTGAGTAGCGGCCAGATCGCCGGAGGTCCGCTCGATCGCTCCTCAGATCAGTCAGCTGATTATGGTTTATTTATTATCTTCCAATAGACGGGGAAACAAAATGCTTGTTCTCCTCCTCTCTCTCTGTCCAGCTGCGATCTCAGTGTGTCATAATGCTGATCTGCTTTCTTCCGCACATGTGTTGGTCGGTGGTTGATCGTCTATGGCTGCAGGCAGAGTCAGACTGAGAGAACTGCAGGAGCATTGAAGTCAGTCAGATCGGTTCCCTACTACACCATGCAACCTTTTATAATACCAAACCTGACGTCTGAGGCCGTCCACCAATGGCAACCGTTCACGCCGCGTGACGCGGTGTACGTACGCGGCGTGTTTGACGCCCCTGCCGTTATACCGTGGCCCCCTAGCTGCTACAGCCCTGTACCACAGCAGCTGTAATTTTCCAAGTCCAACACACAACGCAATCTTGCCTGCACAGCACAGCAGACACACACACGCACACGCACACCAAAGTATAAATATTAACAGACCCAAAGGACCCCTGGGGGTCCTTATTCCCCGGATTCTATTCTATTCTAATCTATTATATTATATTATATTATATTATATTATATTATATTATATTATATTATATTATATTATATTAGGCTATATTAGGCTATATTATATTATGTGCTGCTGTATTGTATTACATTCTATTTATGTTTCTGTATTCTATTATTTTCTCTTTCTTGTTATACAATATTATGTTTTAACTACCATGTAGGTCTAATATATAGGCCTATTATATGTGTGTCAATTATTTTGTTGTTGTTAGTGCTATTATTATTATTAGCCTATAATGATTGATTGAATATTTCATTAACAGCTTGCAAAAAATACAGACGCACAGACTATACAATGGTTGGATAAGACAAAACGTCTGGGGGGCTTTGTTTCCAACAGTCCTGTTGTGTTATTATTATAATTTATTTAGAAAGTAGGCCTAAGACATCACACCTTCACAGTTTTATTGATGGTTAATAGTTAGGGCTTTATTTCTTGTTAAAAATGCATTCAACTTTAGCCTCTTGGTCTTATTCAAGCTTTTACCCAACTCATGTCTATGCATGGCTCTGGTGTCAGTTGTGTGTGAGCGCTGCTATGGCGTAAGAGGTACCGCGGTGACTGCTGTGATGTTTTTATCATCGCTCCATGCTGATTGGATGATGTGCTGTAAAGGACCAATCCGTGAGCAGCAGTACAAGTTGCATGAATATGTAAGCATTAAACAAACGACGCCATGCGAGAGACACGTGAATGTGATAGGGGTTTAAAGAGATCATAGTGAGTCATATACCAATCATATTGTTAGGCCTATATCCTAATCCTCAATCAAATTAATTAAATTGTCTAATATTAGCCTATTGTTTGTGCACAGCTATAAAATATTAAATTAGACATTTTACACACCATGGTGGAAAGCAACTTTAGCTTTTGACTCCATTAATACTGAAGGGACCCCCAGGACCAAAAACAAGGCATAATTAATTAACCACTTATTTAAAAAATAGTGAAAATAGCAGTTTGTTGAGATGATAATTATCACAATGCATTGCACTGTGAGCCTGTGCTGCTATTTTACTTTAGAACTGACTTTAGAGTGGATAATCCTGTTACAGAACAGAACAAACACACCTTCAGAGAATATGTAAAAGTTATTGACTGACTGACATCTATATTGAAAAATGCACATGCGTAACACAGGCAGAAATATGTACAGTATGTCTATTAAAGGCCCCACTTTCTAGGAATCTACTTACCCATTTTCATGGTGTCTGTATTTTGGGCGACATAATACAGACATAACATTATAGACAACTGATCACAATCTGACCCTTTGTGAGATTGTAGATCTGCTATTTTAGCAGTTTCACTGTGCTTCCCTGTCATTCTATGAAGTATCATGTATTAATTTGTTTTACAAATGGCATATCATTACCAGATAGCTGATATACAGTATTTGTACACATCTGTCAAAAGAATAAAACACAAAGCACGGGAGCTTATCATTTCCATTGTGGTCCTTAGCTCATGCGTAGCATGACGCATGCTATCAGTGTGACAAAAGGTCAGTGAAGTAACAATACCACAATACAATACAATTACAAGTAAACACCCTCTATTCAACATTTTACTCAAGTAAGAGTTCAAATTAAGGTGTTGGAATCAATATCCAAAGTAAAAGTACTCATGATGCAACTACAGTATGGTAGCCTGGCTCCAGCCCATAGACCCGCCCACTCTCTGAACGGACTCAATTTGTATAGAAAACCTTTCTAAAACAGCTGATCTTCAAGATCAAACATGGCCGAATGTGTCAGGCATTTGAGGGCACTGTGAGCTAGATATGCTATGTTCATTAGCCTATCCACCTGTTTTCCGCAAGACTTTGCTGTAGCATTATCTGCAGGACACTTCCGGTTAACAGCAGACATACAAGCTCACGTCGCGTCGCAGATGCAACCGTTGTGAGCTTGTAGATCACACTCGGCTGCGACGCCGGCAATGCAGCTCGCCTTCTGCGCAATGCACGATGGGATGTTGGAAAGTTGTGGATAGGGCTTGATTGGTTAATGTATGTTTTGTAATAACAATAGTAACGTGTAACTACATTTTTCAAATAGTCAGGGAAAAAAAGAGTAATTGAAGTTTGCCTCTGAGATTGTGGAGTGGAAGTATAACGATCAAAGATTGTACGCAAGTACAATACTTGACTTGAGTAAACTGAGTGGTAACTTGAGTAATTAAAGGCTACTTAGTTACTTTCCACACTTCTTTAGTGTTACAAGAGGTCAGTTGTGAGCAGCAGTGGGGTGTGAAACACAACACACACACAGTGAGACACATCAATAATGGAAAGGGAAACACACGACCAGGGCTTTATGTTTTGTTGTCTACGAGTATAGGGTTGCCAACCGGCCCTTGAAATACGGGAATTGGCCTCTTATTGAAGCAAAAAGTTAATATGAGAAAGGAACAATTGTGTACTTCCTTAGCTGTAGCTATATATGTTTGCATGTGTGTGTGTGTGTGTGTGTGTGTGTGTGTGTGTGTGCGCACGTGCGTGCGTGCGTGTGTGTGTGTGTACAGCATGCACATGAGCAGCATTTCTCAAACAAAAGAGCAAGTGATCAAGCAAAGAGACAATTATTTTCCTTTTTTGTTTATGTTTTGTGGCCATGTCCACATTTAACGCTCAGCGGCCCGAAAAACCTCCTATAAGCCTATAGAGGGGAAGCAGTAGTCATATTTTTTTTACCTAAGTAAAAGTATCAATACCCTTTTGTAGACATAGTCTGTTACAAGTTCAAGTTCAGTAGGCCTATTCAAAATCTACTTGGGCAAAAGTGCCAAATTTGGCATCAAAATATACTTAAAGTACCAAGAAGGCTACAGAGGTATAGAGTTATACAATAATGCCAAAATGATTACACAAAAAAGCTCCTGAGGGCTTGTTTCCATTGTGGATCTGTCAATACTGATACGGTATGTAGTCTATGTACAGTAAAGCACAGTGCTTGTCCCCTCGGGACAAGCACAAGAAGTATAATAACTCATTACGCAGAAGGTCCCATTTCAAGTTTTCTAATAGGCTATATAAAAAAATCCTTAGAAAATTGCAGATCTATGCAAGCTCTTTGTGATGCGTTGTGAGCTTGTAGATTGGCTATTGTCAAATTGCTAAATTATATACAATACTATGTACTGTAGGTCTGTAGATAAAAAGTAGGTTTTTAATAATAATCCAAATCTACAAAGTAACTAGCAACTAAAGTTATTTAGTTGCTATTTAATTATAGTGGAGTAAAAGTAGAATATTTGCCGGCTAGTGTATAAGAAGTAAAAGTATTGCAAATCGTAAGTACTCCAGCAAAGTAAAAATACCTCAAAATTGTACTTAAGTACAGTACTTTGGTGAATGTACTTTTACTTTCCGCAACTGCCTAGAGCCCTTGGCAATTAGGCATCTCAGGCGTTTATCGTTTGGCATGATCACAAATGGCTTGTACTTCTGTACATTTAATCAACTTCAAGTGGTTAATATAATATACTTTACTGTACTATACACAGTGAGATCCTATCTTTTACTGGACGGCTGGCTGGGCATGCACTATCCCATAAATACCGGGAAAGCATCGCTTTTTAAAAACAGAAAATGTACAAGCTCCTTGTACAGCTGTTATTTTTGAACATCTTTGAAAAATCTTGAAAGTGTGAGAACTATAGAGATTTAGAAGGCATTTAGTATGAAAACCTGCAGATCATGTCCGTCCGGCCAAACCAGAATTCATTGCGCAAGTGTGACTCGCATCACAACGCGTTCACGGCAACCCATATATGGAGATCCCATCAATATCTGATAATGCCCATATATGGACATATTATGTCAGTCTCATGATAACCAGCGTGGTTGTCGCGATGCGAGTCACACTTGCAAATTAATTTCGTCCTTGTCCCTTTTATGCCCATATATGGAGATACCTGATGCCATCACTATCAGGTTATTTGAATGTCAGGTGGTTGCAACCCCATGTAACAGTGTTAGGTTATAAGACTTAAGACGAGGTAATATACACTGTTAGACATGTAACCTACCGGACAAATGTTCCTAACCACCAGGATTTCCATAGGTAAATAGATAGCATACAGGCGTGAGCGAGTACAAAGAGGTGTTTGTTAGTTCAATGAATGCATGGTGTATGGTGAATTGTTTTGTAGACAGACAGACGGGCAGACAGGCAGACAGACAAACAAACAGACAGACAGACAGACAGACAGACAGACAGACAGACAGACAGACAGACAGACAGACAGACAGACAGTGGAACGCTGCATATGTATATATGTTTCAGCCAGTTACACAGTGTACAGTATATGGGTGTGTCAGTCAAGAGCAAATGAAATGTCACATGCAATATAATGTGCAATAAATCAGCGGGAGAACAATGACATAGCGTGACACGTCAATAATGCTGCATGTGTCATTAATTCAACAAGAAGAAAAGAAGAAGTGCAGAACAGTGGAGGACACATTATTTGCTTAGTCACCCTCTGTTCAGTTTCCTGTTTTAATTGAGATGTCTGTGGTTGATGTCAATGAGGAACAAGCCAACAGTGGTGGAAGAGGTACACAGATTTATTGTCTTCTTTTGTAATTTTCCTTTCTTTTTCAACTTGAGTAAAAGCAGAAAAACACAGTGCAGAAATAATAATACAGTCCCTGTATTGAAAATCTGTCTTGAGTAAAAGTGCGTGAGTATTACTACATTATTTTCACAATTCGTTTTGCAATGTCCTGTTGCACTAGATTTCGGTGCTCTACATCCATGGGTGTTGTAAGCTGTTTGCTACCTTGTTAGAGACTATAACAAGCCATATTCCTTTTTATTATATTTCATTTTTTCATTCTCGCTGGGCCAATTAAAAACATGCAACAGACCACTGTTTGCTTGGCCATGCATTATTGCAGCAGTTACATTCAAGTTGTCACTGCATACAACTGCAGTGACAACACACAGAATGTGTGTGGGGAGGAATAGGCAGCCATATTGGAAAGAAATTGGGCCTCTTCCTTACTTCCTTCATAGGTGTTACCAATGATTCTGATTAAGGTCCATTTGTAGCACTGTGGTTCTTAAAAAAAAAAAAATATATATATATATATATATATATATATATATATATATATATATATATATATATATATTTCAAGGACCACCATAACTGGGTAACTCTCAGTGTTGGGTGAATGGTAAAAGGGGAGGGGATGATTATATGATGTCATTAAATCAGTGTTTTTGGATCGGCTCTTTTGACCCACAAGGTGTCAGCCAGTATACTTGAGGTATATATACCGGTACTTAGTTACTTCTGAAAGTGACAGAGTCAGCTCCCCTGGAGCGTTGACACACTGGCCGACACTGAAGCGACCTAGATTCTTCTGAATGACCGCTGACCTCCCTCTGTCAGTCTTGAGACCTTGTACTTTATTTATTGTCCCCGAGGGGACAAGCACTGTGCTTTACTGTACATAGACTACATACCTTATCAGTATTGACAGATCCACAATGGAAACAAGCCCTCAGGAGCTTTTTTTATGTAATCATTTTGGCATTATTGTATAACTCTATACCTCTGTAGCCTACTTTTTTTATTTTATTTTTTTACAAACGTCGCTGTAAACCCCAGGACAACGATCCACTCGTCCTAGACTCTTCGCCTTCCTGGCCCCCAAACTGTGGAATAAACTCCCCGTTGTATATTATGTAAAATGTAGATCTGCTATTTTCAAATAGCCGGTGTGTATAGGTTTATAAAGTGGTTTGTTGCTATATTAACTCATTTTGCAATGGCCCTATAGGGCTGTCACGATTATGACATTTTACATGACAATTAATCTTCTCTCAAATAATTGCGATTAACGATTTAATTGTGTTTTTGTCATTGACAATCACATTTCTGTTTGGCTTTTAGGCTTTGAAGTTACACATGGTAGATATGACACATAACCTAAATATACAAAGAAATTACTGACATATTTGACAACTTTATACTTAAAAAAGAACATTGATATCGCGACGCGTTGTGAGCTTGTAGATCGGCTATTTCCACTATTTTTGACATGGAAACGATTATGACGATTATGAAAAATAATCACGATTATGTCAAATAATCACGATTAGACGATTATGTAATAATTGTGACAGCCCTAAATGGCCCCTGGGGGTCCCTGGACCACACTTTGAGAACCACTGCTCTACACCTCAGTGCTCTGTATTAGCTGCACCCATAGGGGCTATGTATACCGTACCTCGGTGCTGTGTGGCTGCACCCATCGGGTGCTACACCTCTGCACCCACCCGCAGGGCAGTGGGAGCTGTTCCCTTGAGATTGGAATGATTGCAATGCAACCTCACAGGTTCTGTAAGGTTAACTTCAGACCATAATTATACTAAATGGATCATGAGGAGACTGTGGACGTGTGTGACCACTGATCCTTTTAGTATTTGGTCCTAATTAATTGTGTGTGTGTGTGTGTGTGTGTGTGTGTGGATTCCACACACCCCGCTTAAAAGCAGGCACTTAACCCAAAAGAACCAAAGGTCAAATGGTAAGAGCTTTACATTTAAGCGGCTAAACTAAAGGGTTGTTTTTCCATTTTCACTTGTTGTTCCTCCTCTCTTCTCTTTACCTGCTGGACTGTGTACTCCTAGTAGAATAATATGTCTGATATTTAATTCAGGTGCGCTTCTTCTTAGGATGGCATGAACATGGAATGATGCTTTTCATATACAGTATACAAAAAAAGAGTCGCCATTTTTTCCCCTTCCCCAATTTAGTCGCTACAGTATGTAAATGAATTGTTCCCCACACAAATTCTGTGTGTTGTCATTGCTGTTGTATCCTACTGACTCACCTGCCAGTGAGGAGCATAGACATAGAAAGGCAGACCCCTCCTTCGGCTCTGGGGCGTCTGCATCCAGTGGCGTCAGTTCAGCAAAAGCTAAGGTATGGCAACTTGACTGGTGTCTCGCACGAGCGCCTTCGCGCGCGTGCAAGACACCAGTCATGTTGCCATACCTTAGCAACAGGCATGATGAATTTATTTTAAGAAGTACATTTTATTGTTTTCCCCCGTTGCCAAGGTATGGCATACCTTGCCATACCCAATTGACGCCTCTGTCTGCATCGCGATGTGGGAGGACAAGCTTGCCGCGTGCGTCACAGAAACAGAAGTACGGTAGGCCCAGCGTCATCTAGGTAGGCCAATCAGAGACAGGTGGGGGGCGGGCCTTTTCGTAACTCAGGGTGCGTTCGGATAGGAACTGAGTGTACTGGTGTACACTCTGGTCGTTTGTTTATTCGAACGCACCCTGGGTTACGAAAAGACCCGGCCCTACCTGCCTCTAATTGGACTAGATCACACTGAGCTTACTTACCAAATTTCTGTGCGATGTCGTCCAAAAGATACAATATTTTCGTGTTTTTGGGCAACATTTCCATCATCGCCTCATCGCCTGCTATCGCCAGTAGTTGCCGGCTCCCATTGACAAATAACACACTTCTAAATATGGCCGACCATGGCCCGCTGTTAAAACGCACCGTGACAGGTGCCACCCCAGTCAGTAGGAGTATGTGCAGTAACAATTATCACCCTCCCCGCCCGGCTTCCCTCACCCGAACACGTGCTTATTGTGTTGTTCGTATACATGTGGATTTGAACCTATTCATGGGTTGCATTTGTAGTCCTAAACCGGCCATATTGAGGACCAACACAGGTGTTCAAATTGTCTGATTGGCATAGAACCAATGTTCTACGTTAATCAAAACACCTGTGTTGGTCCTCAAAATGGCTGGTGTAGGACTACAAATGCAACCCATGAATAGGCCTATAGACTCTGCAGAGGTGGGCAGTTACTTTACCACAGTGCTCGGGTTTTGAAATATACCAAGCTGTTCACAAACTGATCTGTTTTGAACTTTTTTGGATGTTTGTTTGTACAGTGTGTACCTTTGTAACGGCTTCTCTGTCATACTTAATAGAGTGTGAAGAAGAGCTTTCAGTACGTCATTCAGGTGGATGCCTAACTACAGCCTTTGAAGGGAGCTAACCTATTTCTTACCCTTTGAGACCAATTATCCAGCCAGCAGTGTTAGTTAAGTAATGGATAACATGCAAGGTTATATAGTCCAAGGCGATGCACGCGCACACACTTCCCAAAGTATGTCAACAGGTGCTGGACAAAAATACATACGATAAGAACAAGGGATGTCCGCACACAACATTGTCACAACATTGAAGTGTGACCTATAGGAGCTTCATAACATGCCCGGACAGCCCTGATGCTTCTTTTTCTTTTCTTTCTTTTTCAATAGTATTTTTATTGATTTTTAGATTTCATGACAAAGACAAGACAGACAAACAAACAGCTCAGCTCAGACACATTGCAAAAGCAAAGGACACAGATAACAATGTACATCTCCTATACGTACATCAGACTATGGAATTAAACCCATGTTTTGTTGGTGCTTAACAGTCTAGATGGGTGAATAACTGTATGAAAAATAATAAAGAATAAATACAAAAAAATAAATAGCAAAAAGATATGTACTCTATATACATATAACCACATACATATAAACACTCATATACATGTATATTATATACATACACAAAATGAAAACAAAACCACGGTATTAAATGAAGGAACAAAAAGTGATCCTATCTTATCCATCAAGGTTAGCGGTGTCACTTCCGTTAAGGAACCCTATTGTCAAGGTCGCAGCCAATTGAGGACCAATAAAACGTAAATATGGGTCCCAAATTTTATAGAAGGTATCGGTTGTGGAGCGCAGCAGGCAGGTCAGGTATTCCAACGGCATGCGCTGCATTATTATTTTCTGCCAATCTTCCTTTTTTGGTGGTTTTTCATTGATCCAAGACAACGAAACATTTTTCCTCGAAGCATAGGTTAAAAGATTAAACAGACGTTTGTGGAACTTATTGACAATCTTATTATCAGGAAGTCCCAGAATCAAACACAAAGGGTCAAGTTCAAACTCTACATTAAAGGAGTTATAGTCAACCTTTTCTTGAAAAACGGACGCTAAAATAAAAATAATGTCGAAAATATTTTATAAAAAAAAGATTAAGCTTCATATATGTGTTTCTATTCAAAAATGACCACAAAAAGCATAAAATAATGATATTTTATAATGATTATTTTATCATTATTTTACGCTTTTTGTGGTAATATTTTAATAGAAACATATATGAAGCTTAATCTTTTTTATCAAATATTTTTGACATTATTTTTATTTTAGCGTCCTTTTTTCAAGAAAAAGTTGACTATAGCTCCTTTAAAGATCTCATTCAGCTCTTCTACAACACCATACAGTCTCCTACTCTCCTTCCTCAGTCTTACACTTAAGACAAAGGGGGATAAATTAGAATTCATTTTATGACGAAGGCTAGGTGAGATCTGTAATCTGTGTATGGTTCTTAACTGAATCGACCAGGCCCTATTACACAGGGAAAGTTTTTTGGCGTTTTCAAATATTTCGCACCAAACCTCGTCATCAATATCAACCCAGAGGTCTCTTTCCCATTTCCTCTTAGTGCACACAACATTGTTGAAGTGTGACCTATAGGAGCTTCATAACATGCTCGGACAGCCCTTATGCTTCTTAACCTGCAAGGTTAAAGGCATAGAATGTAACTTTGTGCAGTGTTTGTTTACATAACAAAACAATAAATGCTATTTTGTTTTTTACTCTCCCTCTGAATCGGTTATCAACCACTGGGGTAGTGTGGTGGTGTTTATCTGCGGGAACACACTTTTTTCAAATTAAAGTTTAATTTGAAGAATTTGTTTAATTATGTTTAATTATTAAACAATTAAACTAATAATTGATATGGTTAACGATGGTGTGTGGACGGGTTCACTGCCCGTAATTGAACTGCTATTTTGGCATAGTATGTATGATGTGAGACGCTCATTATTTTGTGGCTGATGTTGTCATCTTTGTTATTATTATTTAGCGTTATTGTTACTTTTCTGTACTTTTCTTTTTTTCCACTTTATTATTATTGTCCTGTTTTTATTCTGTTTTGCTTGTTTGTTGGTGGGTTGGGGGAGGGATTGGGAGAATTGCTGTGGGGCAAACAAATACTTTCTTCACGCTGTATTTTGGTGTTTTCGCTGTTTGTTTTGGTAGATGCGAGGACGTGGGCTACCATAACAAACAGCGGACCCAAGTAGCCTACTTGTCATTTTCGCACCCAGCACCTGTGTCAGGGACGTGCTGGCCATTTGGAAAAGCGGGACAACTCCCGAACGGCCGGTTCATTCCCGGCCAGTCCAATTGTCACTGTCGGGCAGAAACCTTGTATCTCCAAGTTTCAAATTTGTAATTTTTTTCGCAAAGCAAAGACCTGCTTCATCATACAAGGCCGTTGCACAAAAGTAGTGAAAACAGCAGATCTACAAGCACACAACGCCTCGCACCGGGAGGCGTTGTGTGCTTGTAGATCGGCTGTTTTCACTAGTTTAAATCATTTTTTAAATGATGAATACAAAACAAACGGTTTTGGACATACAAGGTTTCCACCCGACAACGACAAAATATAACTCATGTAATTGGCCTGGCTTGTCACTTGTCATGACAAGCCTGAAATGGCAAATCTTTGATTAGCAGCAGCGCTATAGAGAGAGATCTCTCTCTATAGCGCGCAATGAGGGCCTCTCCAACTCTTTTTCCCGGGCTGAACCAGGGGCCCAGCACGTCCCTGGCCTGTGTTGTGTAATTACCCAGCCTACTTGTCTCATCAGCGTGGCCTTGGGGCATGTTGTTCTTTTAAAGGTGTGAGTGGGAGTATAATGATGTCCTGCTCCATTGAGATTGCAATGTGTGCAATGCAGCCTCACAAGTTCTGTGAACTTAGGTTGGGACTGGGAATGTGGAGAAATGATCAAGGCAGGCAACGTTGGTTATGGAATGCAGTGCTCTTCAAACTTTCTTTCTTTTTTTTTGGTGGTTGTTTTACTTCAAGGACCCCCTGTTGTTATGCATTAGGCCCATGGACCCCCATAACAAGAGACATGTAAGGGTCCATTTGGTTCCTAGAATACATTAGCTAGGGACCCCCTGTAACCTCCCTTCTCAGTGACCTCACTTTGAGATAAACTGATATAATATATGATATGATGATATATATGATATGATATGATATGATATGATATGATATGAGTTGGGTTTGAAGTGGTTATTTACAATTATAATTTACAATTCAGGCATTTAACTCTTAATCCAGAGTGATTTACAGTAAAGCCTCTATCATAGTCCAGGGTGAAGGGCTATCACCTCACCACGGTGTAGTTTTCTAGCTATCACCTAAAAATGTATAACAAAGCCTATAGGTGATAGCTAGAAAACTACACCGCGGTGAGGTGATAGCTCTTCACCTTGGACTATATGATAGAGGCTTTCGGACAACACTAATACATCAAATGCATAGAAATATATATATATATATATATATATATATACCGTATATATATATATATATATATATATATATATATATATATATATATATATATATATATATATATATATATATATTATTTTATTTTTTTAACTTATAGTTGCTCTGTATGGTTGCTTCTCCTGTATTGTTGATTCTTCTTTCTTGTTTGATTTTTTTGTCGCTCGGCTGTACACAACAGTCCCTTTTCTTTTTCTTACTGTCCTGTAACTTGTAACCTTAACTGCTGTGTGACTCTGGTATAAAGGTATCTATCTATCTATCTAGTAATCTAGGATCATAGGTAAAAATCTGTCTAACAGTAGAATAAAAATCTATAATCTGTACACTGACATTATACACATTATAGGATGCCAGGTGACAGGTCAATGACCTGGCATCAGTCTACATAACATGCTATCTAAATTACATTTTAGCCTTTGCGTAAGCCTGCAAGGTTGCCAAGGGTAGTTCTATTAATACACAGCTGTAATTTGTTAATACACACATTAGAGCGTTTGTGGGATATAATGTACTGTACAGTACGTGTTCAAATGCCACAATGTGTGTTCTGTTTGGTCTCAAAAGGTCTTAAAACCTGGTACAGACATACAGTGGCAAAGTAGGCTATCTAATAGCGCAACCTAGATTTCTAGATTTATTTTGTTGAACTTTCTCTGACAATGAATAGATTTATTTTTTTGTCTGTCATTCAAAGTTCTTTTAGTGAACTGCACTGTCACGAAACTGTACCTTTTCCTAAGCAAACTTTTAATAAAATCTTCAATGAATCAATATCAGATAGCTAAATCTTAGTCAAGTTCTTCATCTCTTGAGGGTATTGGTAACAATTCATTTCAAAAGACACCTGCCGCGGGTGGGCAGTAGTGGCAAGGAGAGTGCCCTTGAGCAAGACACTGAACCCCTAACTGTAAGCAGATCGGTACCTTGCATGATTTGCCTTGCTGTCGGTATGAGAATATAATGCACTTCTCGACCCTCTGGTCTAGAAAGTTCTATGAATGAATGAATAGCATCAACCAGGACAGTGCCATTGAAGATGAGTAAGCCAACTGTTAGCCTGGAAGCTCTTTGTTACTTTGGGGGATTTGAAGTGATAACAAACCCACCAGACCAGACCAGACCAGCCTGGCCTGAAAGCTTTTCAGGAAGGTTCTGTGAATTAACGCTACAGGCAGTCAGCTCCATTGTGTCACACATGCTGGAGTGGTGAGAACCCAAACGCAGGACAGCCAGCCAGGCAGGTAGTAATGGTAAATGGTGCATTTATATAGCGCCTTTATCCAAGGCGCTTTACAGAGATTGTGCATTACATTCACCCATTGATGGCGGAGGAAACCATGCAAGGCACCAAACTGCTCATCGGGAGCAGTTAGGGGTTCAGAGTCTTGCTCAAGGACTCTTTGACACTAACTGTGGGGGAGCCTGGGATCGAACTGGGAACCTTTCGGGAACCCTCTGTGTTCTAATGACGGTTTCTCTACCCCTGAGCCACTGCCGCCCCTAGTAGTGTTCAAAACTGATGGTTAGGTGTTTTAGTACTGGTGAACAGACATCACAAACATCGTCTGTGCCGGGCAGAAATCTCCATATTCTAACTTTTTGTGTGTATTTATTTTATTTTATTTATTGAATGTATATGACCTACATAGATAGAGCCAATTCAAGCTCTGAAAAGTAACTGTTTTGGACATAATGAGGTCTCCACCAGACAGAGACGCAAAATGATGCGACAATAAACAATGAAATAATTGCCCATGTAAGGAATTCTAGCAGACATTTGTCATGTTGCCCGCTTTATTAATAAAATGAGACGCGTCTGAATGGACAGAACGTTAGTGCTGGCTAGAAGTCCTTTAGATAATATACTTTTGGCTTGGAGCCGTGTCTGTGCACCCAGCAAGCTTTTGATGTTGTTTTATTTTGAGACTGGAGTGACTGGGGGGAAACAGGACTAATATACACGATGGGTGATTACACTTCTCTCTTGTGCACGCACACGTGCACACATCCAGGCAGGCATGCACATGCGCAGAGAAACTTGCATAAATCAATAGGGGCTCTTGTTGTCTGTCGTGTCTGTTTAACCTACTGACCTGCTGGGGTCATGACGCAAGTCCGACGGAGAGAAAATGGCTCACAAGAAGAAAAAAGAAAATACAATGACCGGGGTTGCCCAGGAGTCCGTGTTGGTCCCCTCCTTTTTCCTCATGCCCAGAATAGGGATGCGGACAGCCGGACACTATGGTCAAGTGGGTCAATCAGAACAAGTAGCAGAAATATTCATCAAGCTTTGATTGATTGATTGAAGACTTTATTAGAAGTTTGCATAGGAAAAGGTACAGTTTCATGACGGTACAGTTCACTGGTACAAGGTCTACTAAAAGGAGATCCATGAAAAGACTAAGCTTATTTCCACAGGAAACCATTTAAGTATCTCATATAACATTGAATGACAGACGAATAGAACACAGTACTATGCAGTAGATACGTAAAGAAAAGTAAAATGAGAGAACAAAAAAAAGAGTCTAAACAGTAAGTAAGTAAGTACAAAGAAGGGGCAGGGGAGGGTAGGGTTGGGCTAGGTTAGTTTTTTTTACCAGTTGCGAACGGCTGCTGCCTGTAAGTGGTTTTTCAGGGCAATTTTAAAGGATGCTAGTGATCCACACTCCTTTATGGCCTTCGGTAAGGCTTTCCACATTTTGGTGGTATAGCAGAAAAAAGAGTTTGACCCTTTGTTGGTTTTGACTCTGGGTTGAAAGTCACTTCACTGCCTGACAGTGAAGGAGGATAATGGTGATGAGGAATTTATGAGGGGAAACAGTTGCTGATCTCATGAAACATGAAAGTGTTCTATTCATAAAAGCCACATCTACAGTATACACCCCCACACCATCCATGTCAAGTTCTGTGAATGATTAGTGAATGAATGCGGAGAAGCAGTCAAGTGCATCTCACTGCAGATGTCTGGCTTGGGAGCATGGTCACCCGTAGTAGCTATAGCCTATGTGGTCCATATCCTTCTAACGCTATGGACCAGAGCTAGGTCACGCGTAGGGCACGGTCAGGGGTGTCGCACCAAATTCTGGGCCCTGGATACTTTAATAGCAGATATGGCCCATCACGGTGCTGCGCTGTGAGCTTGTAGATCTGTATTTTTGAGCGGTGGTTAGACCGCTTCTTAGCATGGCCGTGTGTGTCTCCGTGTCTCTGTGTCTCTGTGTCCCCGTCCGTGTGGGTCTGTAGCCTGTATGTAGCCTCAGTTCCACTGAGTGACCAAAGAGGGTGCTGATGAGTCTAGCCTGTTGAGTCTAGCCTGAGCATCAACTGCAATACACACACACACCTGCACACACGCGCATGCACGCACACACACACACACACACACACACACACACACACACACACACACACACACACACACACACACTCACACACACACTCACACACACACACACACACACACACACACACACACACACACACACACACACACACACACACACACACCACCACCACCACCACAGCATGGACACATGCACACACGCACACGCACACACACACACACACACACACACACACACACACACACACACACACACACACACACACACACACACACACACACACACACACACCACAACCACCGCTCAGTTCACACAGGTGTGATCTTTTGAAAAATCGTGACAATTTGTGCAAGTCTTTGAATATTTCAAATCCTTCTAAGGTTTTTTGAAAAACCTATGTTTCTATGTCAGTGGTACTCAAACTTTTTCATGTGAAGGACCCCCAAAATGATATGTATTCGGCCACGGACCCCCATCTCAAAATATTTTGTTTCAGGGACCAAAATTTGAGTTACAAATATTTGCACACATTCTCACGACTTTTCAAAAATAGCTGATCTACAAGCTTGCTGCGCGGCAATTGGTGCCGCGCTTGCGAGATCTGCAAATTTTCAATAGCTAAAGTATAAAATAATGAAGGCCCCCCCCCAGCTTGGGCCATAGTAACTCAGTCCCACTTTTCTCCCCCTTGTGACGCCCCTGGGCAAGGTCACACGTTATTTATGTATTGTAGTCAACGCAGGCCCTTGAAGAGACACGGCGATACAAGGCTCTGTGATTTAAAAAGAGAGACTGAGTGAAGATACTTCCATTGATGGTAGCCTACATGTCTTATCAGGATGCTAATTGCTATAGGGGAGGAATACGTCAGTCCGACGTTTCATTACTCCGACTACGTGGCTATGTGCGCGGTTAGCGTTAGGTTTAGGGTTAGGGTTAGGGTTAGAAATAGGGTTAGTAATGGTCCGACAAACGTGACGTGGGAGTAATGTGTCGCAGGGCCGGTTTAGGATTCTGGTGGCCCTATATGCAAGATTCTTTTCCCAAAACACAAAAAAAAAAGAAAATACTTTATTTCCCTCCCCCACTAGTAGTTGTGTCCCTAGCGACCGCTTATATTGCTTATAACAGAAACCGGCCCTGAACGTTACGCACCCATTTGCTATAGTTTCTTCATGTCTTTTGTGGGGAATTGAACGGATAACCTTTACGTTCAAACACACACTTTCCCTGTCCTCGATTCTAGAAAGTTCTATGGATGAGTGAATAGCCTTATTAGCCTCAACCAGGTCAGTGCCATTAAAGAGGAGTAGCCTAAGCTTAACCATTAGCCTTAGAAGCTCTTTGTATCTTTTAGCAGATTTGTGATAACGAGACCCACCAGCAGCCACCCCGAAAGCTTTTCTGGAAAGTTCTGTGAACGAAGGCGCGTCTAAATGCTGCAGGCGGCCATGCAGCTCCATTGAAGATGGACTTAATTCCTCTGTGTTTTGTCTTTGTGGGGACAGTCCAGGAACACCGTCATCAACCCCTCAACCCCCACCGCATGACCACAGATCAGAGGATGAAAAGATCACAGAAGGGCTTACAAACAGTTAAAAGTACACAAAAGCATTCCTCTTGTGTCCATTTTCCGAGAACTGACGGAACACTGGGACAAAGACTGTGTGAGACAGACAGAGAGACAGACAGACAGACAGACAGACAGACAGACAGACAGACAGACAGACAGACAGACAGACAGACAGACACGAGCACACACAAAGAGACAAGTGCATCACGTCAGACAAGAGAACAACAGATGTCACACATAAACTTATGACTGATTTTTTCTGGTACACCTATTGAGAGAGTCCAGCGATATAAATATTTGGTCAGATGGATCGACGACGCATTGTCTTTCGAGCGCCATACTGATGAACCTGCGGCAAAACCTGGCATACTTTAGTAGAAACAAATCTTGTTTTCCCTCGTTTGGCAGAAAGAGAATAATAGAGGCTATCCTCTCAGTTTTAGAATAAAGGGACATCACATATAGACTTTATTAGACTTTTAGAGAGGCAAATGTATTTTTAGATTTGAAGTTTTATATTGTAATCAGCAAAACAATACAGTGTTTTTAATGGCACCTGCCTCTTTTAAACATCTGTGATCAATGTCTGATCATGCTGAAAGCTGAACAAACATAAACATAAAAAGATAGAAAATAAAACATTCTCTGAAGCGCCAATTTGTTTTAGTATGTGCTTTTGTTGTGCTTTTGTGGAGTAATGAGTTTCTTTCTCATTTACAGTAGGAACCTGAAAAGTCAGTGGTTCTCCAACAACTGGGGTCTCGGGGACCTCCAGGGGTCCTTGAAGGGGTTTCAGGCGGTCCCCAGCAAAATGAATTAATGTAGGATCAAAAAACAGTGTAAACCTGCAGGGGTCAGCAAGTAAGTTTGGCCTCGGGCCAAACCTGTTCAAAGACATTAGATGGTGGGCCAGAATGCAGTCAATGGCTAATTTAGGACCTGGAACTTGCAACAAACAACCTTATATATAATAATCACTACTGTATTTTGTTATAAAAGTTAATTTGTGTGTGGTATAACAATTGATAGAAAAGCATGTGGAATCAATCAAATGTTACAGGTGCACACAGAAATGCTAATGTAATCGTTTTTGTGCAGGCCTCATCCTTGAATGTGGAACTTTAATTAAAAAGTTTCAAAATAATATTTTATCTGTAGACAGATAGTCCTTTTCGAATAAGAGCTCTTTCATGATTCTGGGTCCCTTAAACGAAGAGAAACAACATAATTATTATGTACGGCATGTGAAACACATCTTTGGTTTGAGATGTTTTTCATCCAAAAGAGGAAAGTTGTCAGTGAAAACATAACATTCCAAGAATGGAAATGGAACTATTTTCTTCATGCTACCCAGTTATCAATTCAAAGATATTGCCGTCCATATCCTACCTGGACTGTCAGTCAACTATAGTAAATGATTTACAAAATAATTGGTCGGGCCAGATATTATCGCTGGCGGGCCAGTTCTGGCATGCATGTGCAAATAAAAACAAACGTAATACTTCCTATGGTTAATATGAGCATCAAATCAATATTTCAAATGTGTTTTGTTTTTTTGCACATGCATGCCATAAAAATGACACATGACATTTATGAGATCATCAACTCCCCTTGAGATCAGGCATTTTCCCTATTGAGTGAAAGATAAGCTATTTCTAGAAGAAATAAAATATTTAAGATGTTTTTAATTTTACATTGTAGTTATAGAGGACAATTATAATGTATTAAGGCATATTTGTCATATTAGCCAGGGATCCTTTTAACCCTATTTGGACAGTTCAGAAACCTGCCTACCAGTGACATCATCGGTAGGCAGGTTTAGTAATTTCAAAACTAACTCTCCAGGAAGAGATAGCCTGCAGTTTCTAGTTAGTATGGTTGCTACGGGCAACACACTATTGTTCTCGATTCGAAAATTCTTTGCCAGCAAAGTGGACCTGCTTTTTGTAAAACCTTTTGACTGATGTTATCTGGGTTCTAAGGTTCAATCAGACAGGATTGGTCACTTGTTTATATTAGCTTCGATTCCTCAATCCTTGAGGGGGTTTTCTTTTGAATCATTTTAACACATGCAGGGTTCACTATAGCTGGCACAAAATATCTTTTCAGATGGGGATGGACTCTAGGTCCACATGGAGGCCCTTGACAGCAGTGGCGTCAGTTCAGAAAAAGCTAAGGTATGGCAACATGACTGGTGTCTTGCACGTGCGCCTTCGTGCGCGTGCAAGACACCAGTCATGTTGCCATACCTTAGCAACAGGCTAAGGTTTCCCCCCGTTTTCCCCCCCGTTTCTACGGTTTCTTGGGCTGGATATGGCAACCTGGAACGGTTGTTCAAGTGCAGCTAAACTTAGCATGTTAGTAAACGTGCCACAATTAACAATAATGCATTGCACCTGTGCAGCTGACCTGCGGAACCTGGGAATATACCATGTTGTCAAGATGGGGAGAATACAAGTGTGGAGAATATAATTATAATACCTTGTTAAAGTGACCATTTTGTAAAATTTTGCATTTGTAGTTATTTTACTGTAAATTAACAACATAATAACCAGCACAGATAGACAAAGAGACATTCATGTATTTATATTTAAAAGTAACTTTTATTTTCCCCCTGGACCCAGGGTATGGCAGCTGCATACCCCTGCCATACCCAATTGACGCCCCTGCTTGACAGGATGGCGTTTGAGAAGCACTGGTGAAAACTGTGGCCACGAGGACAGCTGCAATGAGAGCGTGACCTTTGACCCCGGCCCCACCCCCTCCCCATCAGAACAGAGAGGTTTGTGTTGCCATGGGGATTACGTGGTTACATAAATAAGATTATGTATCCTTTAAACTCCTTATCCCTGCTGTGGTCTAGACGCAACACACACACACACACACACACACACACACACACACACACACACACACACACACACACACACACACACACACACACGCACGCAAGCGCACAAGCATGTGCATGCAGGCAAGGTCACACTCACACACTTTTGACCCTGTCTGGTATAGTGACCTCTACAGGTCAATTATGCAAGCACGCACGCACGCACACAGCTACAAATGGCCCCACAAAACGATGGTTTAGTGATGAGTCATCACTTTTCACAGTTTTGTGGGCCATTTGTAGCCCGGGGAATGTTTTTTGAGCAAAACAAATGCTTTCAATGGATTCAGAATCATGACAAACCCCTGGTTAGACCCCTCACATCCTACTTAACTCAGATATTTTTCTGGGTATTTTCCTCCTGTATAGAAAGTCGATGGGAGCCCAACTTGAATTGGCTGCTGTGGCGACCCCGAAGGTCGCTGACTCGGGCGCCCTGGCTAAATCATTAGAGCATGCCCTGGGCTACATCTGTGCAAAATCTGACGCTTTTAGACTGATTTGCACGAAATGAGCATTTTCTCCCCTTAACACCCTGCACTACTGGTCGCATGAGAACCGCTGCACAGTGCACTAGACTGTGTGCTGTGCTCACACGCAATGTACCGCCTGTAGATGTTCTGCAGTGGTTGAATATGCAAAAAGGTTATCATTATTCTGACAGAGCATCAACGATCATTCATCACAGTCAACACGCCATGTGAAAATATATCATGGAAACGAAGCAGTCGTTCACCCCGTCATGGTGAGCTGAAGTATCAGAGAGAAGAGTGACTTGTGTACTTCACTGTCTTTATTTCGGGCGTGAAATGTCTCTGTACTTATTGTTGGATGTGAATGTGTGGGAATGTTTCTGGATATGTACTGTATTGTCTTTATTTGTGTCTAGGAAAAAGAAAAAAGGCATTATGAACTTTATGTATTTTTTCTATTATTGCCCTATTACCAATGCTAAAACTAAAACTTTAATGAAAAAAAAGGACTGTTCGCTGAAAGACGATTCAAATCTTTTTTTAAATCATTGTATCGTATGGCAATAAATGAACAAATATCGTCCATGTATCGCACGTGTACCGTGATTTAAATGTATTGTTACACCCATAAACAACACTATATAAAAAACATTATCACACCTTACTAATCAACAAATTATACACCGTAATACTAATCAAAACATTACTACAAGACAATATAAATTAAACACCACTCCTCTTATAATGTTAGATATAATAGATCTGCAAACAGACCTTGACCTGCAAAGTCGTCTAGTCTGTTTGCTTTATACAAATTGCTAGAAACAACACCTGTTGGTGTTCTTCAGTGGCTGGATATGGAAATAGTTCTCATATTGTGACAGAGCATCAAGGTCCATCAATCATGTAACCTCATCTAACCTCCAGCTCACTTTGCTATGGGCTGGGATGGCTCAGGGTAGAGGACAGATCGGTGCAGCAAACTTGCATGGTCTTCAATCAGTCCCCCAATTTTGGCACAAACATGGGGATGAATGCATTCTACTCTTTTGCCACCAAAATGTGGAAACTGGAAAGCCCTACCACCAGCCATCAAACTTTAGTCGCCCCATAATGTTGAGCTGAAATATCACAGATTAGAATCATTTGAAGAGGATCTCCCTGTCTCTCCAAACAGAAACATAGATAGATAGATAGATAGATAGATAGATAGATAGATAGATACCTTTATTATCCCAAGGGGGAAATTCAGTTGCCCAGTTGTAGCACAGCAGTATACAGTTATTTACAAAGTTACAGAGAAGTAAGAAAAAAAAAAGATAAATAGGAGGAAAAAACAAGAGCAGTACAGTACCAATAAAGAGAAGATGCATCAAGAGAGGGGGCGAATAATATATATAAATATATATACATAAAGTGTCTTACAAAAAGAGACCATAGCAGTCAATGCTAGTTAGTGCAACAAGTATCTCACTGTTATTGTTAAACAAAGCGAAATACTCAGAAACTACCAACAGAACCTAATAGTGCAATGTCAAAAATCAGTGCGAAAGAAACAAAAAAACAGCTCAGAGAAGAAGAAACTAGGAAACGTGTCACCGCAAGACGCACACGAGCACTCTCCCTGGAAGGTCCTTAGAGGTCAAAGTCAATACAGCAACAGTTCCGTCAGTCTAAGTTAGGAAGGAAGTCCTCTTCAATCGTTCGTTATGTGTCTCGTTGTACAGCTTAAGGGCAGCCGGTACAAAAGACTTTCCTAATCTCTCGCATCTCCGTCCTGGGTAGGCAAAGCGGTCGTTTCCTCTCTTACTCCAGTAACTGATGATCTCCAGATGGAGGGGGTGGGAGGAGTTCTCCAAGATGGAATCCAGCTTTCTAGCTGTTCGCACCCTGGTTACTTCCTCCACCCCCTGCAGAGAGGACCCAACGACAGAGCCTGCTTTCCTCACCAGTCTGTTTAGGTTAAACGTGTCACCTGCTCTGTTGTTGCCACCCCAGCATGTTATACCAAAAAAGAGGACACTTGCCATGACAGACTGGTAGAACATCTGTAGCATCCTATTGCACACGCCAAACGATCTCAGTCTTCTCAGGAGGACATCAGAGGTTTATTGTAAAAACAACAACGAGAAAAAAGAAACAAGAAAAGAAAAGAAAAAGAAAAACACAAAAATATCACCTATCACCTTTAAAACAAAAATCCACCCCTCAGTCGAAGGAGATTATTTGAATCGCGCTGTCTTTTTTTCCAGTTATTTCGACAAGGACAATCAGGGCTAAAGTAGTAAAGATAAACTTTTGGACCAAAACGTCCCCAAACATTTTTCCATTTATTTTAATTGAACAATATAGCTTTTCTTCCAGTAGTCTCCCACGTTTCAAAACAATGTTTTATACAAATTACAGCAGTACAAGGCAAGAAATACTGTATAGAAGTTAATCAAATAAATATGAATAAATATGAAATATGAAATATGAATGAAATATTGAAAGATCGGACTTATGATCAGTCCCTGATGGGCAACCAGTGCAGTGCAGCCAAGACCGGTCTTATTACATACGAAGCATAGGTGCCATGAATAATTCTGCTCCAATGCAACACCACCTGGTGATTCGGTCTCACCTGATACATGCGTTATCATATCCTTGGGATGTAATGGGACTGTTACCAATACTGTCATGCCTTAGCCAAGGCTCAGGAGTCTGACTACCAGCTCCCAGGAGCTGGGAAGACCCGATATCAGCCTTGGTCTTGTCATTGCAATGCGCATGCGCCAAAATACGAGGGGAAAAAAAGAAGTCACGCTGGCATTCGAGACTACAGGGTTGGGAATTCTAGCCATGCGTTCTTAATGAGGACGCTACTGAGATGGAGGCGCCATGGAGGTTTAGCCATAGTAGGTTAGGGTTTGGGTTAGGGTTAGGCATAGTTTTACTGAGGTTAAGTTTAGGGTTTGGGTTAGGGTTAGGTTTAGGTATAGGCATAGTATTTTTCACCGCCGCGTCGTGTTCCGTTTCCAAGTTATGTGTAAAACCAAGCAAAAAAAAAAAAGTCCGCCAGCTGCCTGGTTAGCTCAGTCAGTAGCGACGGGGACTGGTAATCCGACGACCCGGGTTCGATTCTCATTGAGGGAGTGACCAGTACATTATTCCTGTGAACGTGCGTTGGCGCATGCGCATTGCAATGACAAGTCTATGGGCGATAACGGAGCTTCCAGCTCCTGGGAGCTGGGAGTCCGACTACTGAGCCTTGACCAAGGCATGATAGGGGTGATAACAGACCCATCCCAAGGGAGGATAACGCGAACATCGGCTGTCGGTCTACACAACAGCATCAAGCTACTATGCACCTTGTAAAGGTTTAAAACAGGGCAGTTTGCCCGTCTTCTGACAGAGGTACAGCAGCGGATGAACAAACCCGGAGAGCATAGCAATTTGATTGCATATGCCGATAACCAGTTTCATTTGAAACGAATGCAAGTTGCCTTGGCCCACAAAAACAGCAATGGCGACGGCCCAGGTAAGGTAGCACACCAAAAACGACACCAAGATCAGGCAGACGATAATGAAGGCTCTCCTCTTGATGCTGGCATCCCTCTCCCTGTCCCTCCCCCCCGTATCGCCCGGTGCGGCCCGTTTCAGGGCCCGGAGAATGGCCAGGCTGCAAAACAGCATCACCAACATGAAGAACAGGAATTCACCCTCGGCGAGGTAGAGCCATGCCTCGGTACCACCCAGCAACGCCCCGGTAACACCCAACAGCAGGCTTAACAGTGAGAACCCAATGACAACCAACCAGGCCAACACAGAGCAAGCCACCCTGTACCTGAGGGGTTTGCACTTGAGGAAGAGCACCGGGTGAACCACCGCCAGGAATCTCTCCACGCAGATGCAGCTCTGGAAGAGGGGCCGCCCGGTGAAGATGAGGCCGGCGTTGAAGAAGTATATGGGATGAATTTTTATGAATAAATATAGAGCACAAAACACGCTGAAGAGGATCTCGAGTGCGCTCAGGTTGAGCGTGAAGATATCCGAGGCCAGTGTAGCGGCCGCTCCGGTCGATATCCGCCACAGAATGGCGGCGTGGACGGGGACTTCCAGGACCCACATGGCGGTTACGCCGGCGATGCCTGCAATGTCCATGCTGCTGGTATGGAGGGAGGAATCGTTGGTGGTGTTCATTTTCCTGCTTTGACCTTTGGAGGAGGCGGGAAAACTAACGGGTGACGGAGGAGAGTAAAAGACAGAGAGACAGAGACAAGGAGAGAGAAACATATTGATGAGCTTTGCCACCATCATAATAATCAAAACACCTTTACACCATGATACTAATAAAACATTACTACAACATATTCAAAACGTTACTATGAAATCACACTAACGATCCAGCTATCGATATGTGAACAGTGACATATTGTATCATGTGACTCGATCATATAGATAGTAAGATCTTGTATTTAGCCATGTTAAAACAAGAGGGGTTTACTTCACTCTGTGTTCCACTACACTTTATCCCTATAAATGTGTGGTATCTCTGCATGCGTGTCATGGAGTGAGTTTGTCATATTTGGTCAAATAAAATGTCTACATATTGTCCAGTGAATTACTGTTTTTAAAACATTACCATGACATAATAATAATCAAAACATTACTACAACATAATATAATATAAAACACCACTACAGTTATTATAATAGATTTGCCATCAGACCTTGACCTGCGAAGTCCTCTAGTCTGCTTGCTTTGCTGTGTGTGAGAGTGCGGATCGTTTCTTCTCTATATTATGCTTTGCTGTGCACACACACATGCAATTTATACAAATACCCAAAAAACAACAACACCTGTTGGTGTTCTGCAGTGGCTGGATATGGAAATAGTGTTGGATCATTCAAGATACTGACCGATTATCTTGATCCAGCCCAAAATGGACCCAAACGTTGTATTTGTTGGACCCTTATGGGTCTGTGTACAAATAGAACCAAGAGAGTGTACAAATGGAGCCAAAATGGACCCTAACGGGTCCATAGCCTAATGAATGTCAAACTGAAAATTAAAATGGTTGATCTTCTCTAATGGGTGTCTCTGGCATATCTTTTCAAATGGGGGTCCACAGGCTAATAAGTGTCAATTTAGGGGTCCTTGGCACAACAAGGTTTGAGAACCACTAGTCTAGATTAAAGAGCACTTGGTGATGAATGACTGTCACATGCCATGTTGAATGAATTTAATCGAAACAATACAGCCATGTATATCTGTCAAACTACTTCACTAGAGTGAGAGACGCCATTGTATCCCCCAAATTCTGCACAAACACAGGAGAGGGCCAATCCTTCAGTAGCACCGGCTCACAGAACAGAGAGACATCACATGATTGGCCCACTGGCCTGTCTATCATCTGAATACCGGCCTAGTAGACCAATCACAGGCTTTGTATTGTGGCTTGGATCAATGCAACTAACTTACAGTAGTTGCATTGATCCAAGTAGTACCCAATGAAATGACTATTTTGGGTATTTTATTTTGAAGTTTCAGTTTGAAAAGGAAGCCTGTGTGTTTCTGAACCAATCCGAGGGGACCAGCCCTTCAGGCGATGGGATTTAAAATCTGAGTAATGGGAGTAATGGGAGCCAGCAATGGGAAACAAACAGGTGAATGTAATCAAAGGTTCATTTATATTCAAAAAGTCTATCTATGTCATCACTTTTTGAATTTCTGTTCACAGGAAGTAATTAAGAATGGCCTATTTAGGGACCTTTGATATAAATATACACAAAAATTGTTTATTTTCTATTTTTTTGGCATCTAGTGTTAGGTATGGCCTTATTATCACTACAGATATGCTCTAAAAGTGTGAAAAAACATGTATTTGATTTCACCCTGTCTATAATATATATGCTTCCTATCGATAAAACAATGAAAACACATTCTTCAAGGATTTAAAGAAATTAAAAAAACAAAACAAAACACTGTTTTGCAAATTATTTACAAAGCTGGAGAATGTGAGAACATTTCTGCTATTAGAAAATGCCATGCAGCAGAATATCGACGAGGATAGAAAGCAGCCATCCCTGGTGGGAGAGTGTTGACAGTGTGTCAGCAGTAGCAGTGTGAACTCGGATATATTCTTGGCTCTGTGAAATGAGGAAAGTGGAAGAGTGTTAAAAAAAAAAACTCTTTGCCAATGTCATCAACAGATAAGATGTTCCAGTTTTCTTTTCCCCGCAAAAGTATAAATGTTACGTCCCTGCCTATCACCACGGAGGCATGGGGGCTCGGATCAAGCACTGCCCTGAAGAAACATCAGGAGACAACAATAAGGGGAGGTGAATCCTATCTTTTTTGTATGTGCTATTTTTTTGTTACTGACATGTATTATTGTGTAACACTTTTTGTGTTATCCTTTTAGCCTTGTACCACAGGCTATTTACATTCCTGACTGATAAAGTATTCAATCATAAAAAATAACGTGGAGCGTCAATTCAAACACAATTGGACATGTTTGGGGGAGGGAAGCCAAGCGGAGAGGGTGGTATTTGTCACTGTACGTACTGTACTCCAACGGGCTGGGGTAACACATGCGAGTGTTGGGTGGGAGGGGTCTACGAACTTGTACGAAGGCTCTACGTCCTCCCAGTAGAGGCTCCTTGCTGGCTGGTGAATTCGTAGGAGAAAAATGGGCAAATAGCAAAAAAACAAATAAATAAAAGAAAAGTTGTGTCCATGTGGTGAATAGGTGTTGATTGAATAGGCTTACACGAGAAAATGTTTTAGGCTTTTTGTTTTTTATCTTTGGTTACCATAAACCTCAGAAAATGCCTGATCTCTTGGATACCCTCTTGTCAGAAACTGGTCAAAGAGGGTGTGTCAAGCTCTAAGGAACCAGGCTGTAAGGCAAAACCTTTTTTGACAGCAGATGTTGATTTAGTTTTAGTCATAGACTTTTGAATAAAATTGGGTTTCAGTTACATTTTAGTCATATGAAATGTTCCAGTTTTAGTTGACTAAATATCATAAATGTGCAGTTGATTTAGTCGACTTTAAGATTCATTTTTGGCAGCCTGTGATGGCGTCATAATGCTGATGATTTATACTTAACTGCATGCTGCATGCTGGAAATAGCCGATCTACAAGCTCACAGCGTTGGGCTTGTAGATCGGCTATTTTCGGTGCGCAACGCCAACGCACAACCAAACATAAAATGACTTGTCTTATTTTTCCTTGATCAAGAGTGATGCAATCAGAAGTGTGTGACTCAACAGCGCCACTTGGTCACCCAGGCCTGCCACTGGTCTACAATATACTGATTGTAGGTAATAATTCTGCTGTCATTTTGTTTTGTTTGCTGTTGGTAGTCATGGTTGCCAGTTCCCACCTGATGTCATGTGGGAGTTCAGACTGCTCCAGACCATGCTGAGTGACTGCTTGCATAACATCTTCAGGCTAGGATTTAAGTCCAGGATGTACAGGTCACCAGAAGCGTCACTGTTTTCTTTGTATCCTCCATGAATGATAATACGATCTCCCACCATGCAACAGATCATCCCACGCATCCTACAGGGGTCTTTCCTCTTGGGCCCAACCTGCTTCCAGGAAAAGGCCTCCGGACTGAATTTCCACAGATCACTGAAGCACTGGTTCCCATTCCAGCCACCAAATATGTACAGCTCTCCATTGTAGGCAAAGGCTGACTGACATGAACGTTCTTCTGGGAGAAGGTGTCCAGAAGGCTTGTTCAGCCAGCACTTTGTCTCTGTGTCAAACACTGTGACCTGGTTGTATACGTAGCCCTGGCCCGCGCAGCCCCTGAATAAAAAAAAACTTTGTACCGATGATGGTGGCAGAGTGACCTGCTGAAGCAGGTGGGAGCCAGCCTCCGGTGTTAATTAAAGTCCAGACCATTATGTTGGTGTCCAACTTGAACATGTCATTAGTACATCCAGTCACCATGCATCCTCCATACACATACATGACCTTGTCCAGGACACAGGCTGAGTGGTAACTCCTTGTGTCTGGAATAGACTCAGAAATATTGGGTTTGAACCAGCTGTGGGTGTCGACTTCAAAGGCATAAAGCACATTGCAGTGAGGATACCATCCTCCCCAGATGTAGACAATGTCTTCTACCAGCACAGCTGTGTGGCCCCATCACCCAGGGGGAACTTCAATGGGACTTCCATTTGTCACTGGGGGCAACTTCCTCCAACGTAAAGACAATGTGTTGAAGATGTGGACTTCAATCTGATCCCCTTTCTTCAGATCGCTGTTGTGTTCTCCAAATGAGTACAGCTTGTGCCCGACTACCACAGCAGCATGGTAGTTTTCTTTAGGTCCGCCTTTCAGATCTATGGTCCAGTGAAACATCACACAGCAGCACCACCGTCAACCAGCTAGTGCAACAGATTTTCAGGACATGTCGCTACATGAATGTTTCATTAGCTGGAATATTTGGAATATTTGGTTCATCGGACGTTTACTTTTAAAGACCAGTACATTGGTTGTGATGACAATGCTGTGATGTCATTGCGTGATGACATACAGTAGTATTTGGAACTTAGATCCATCCAGACTAGTACAGAGCCCTGGTGGATCCCAGTCAACTATTGGAAGAGGGGTTAAGTGGTAGACTGTCATGATCACACGCACGCACGCACGCACGCACGCACACACACACACACACACACACACAAAATGTGAATATTATGCAGTGTTGGAGTGATTTAACAGATTATTAGGCATATTATGTATTTTTAATTCGAACAGTTTTCAGAAGAATGTATGTTGCTACAGTATATGAGTGGTTCTCAAACCAAAATTATAATTATAAATTTGGCAGTGGACCCCAATCTGAAAATGATATAAGTGGGCCAACTCCTCCAAGTGTTGTGTAATTTGTTCAGGTAGTTTTTGTGTAATCCTGGGGACAGACAGAGAGACAGATAGGTGACCTTCCTCCTCTGCAGGGATGGATATTCTGTCTTGGCCCTTTGTCAACAGAGGTCACCACTGAGACACCCTATGGGCGAGAAGCTTTTAGGGTGAGCCTGCGAGGCAAGACTTTTCTCCACAATACGGGCCATTATTACATTATGATCTTTTATTGTCTCCACCAGGCCAAAAAGAATGGCCGAGATTATGTTGTGTGTGTGTGTGTGTGTGTGTGTGTGTGTGTGTGTGTGTGTGTGTGTGTGTGTGTGTGTGTGTGTGTCCGTGAGTGTGTGTCCGCCCATCTGTCTGTCTACCAGCTAACAGTTGCTACATTTGTCAACAGAGGTAATACATATGACAATGTAAGACTTTTCTCCACAATATGGGCCATTGTTACATTATGAACTTTGATTACATTATGAGTGGCTACGTTATTACATTATTATTACATTATAGAAAAATCCCTTATTACCTTACGCCAGGGGTCTTCAACGTTTTCTGTTAATATATTCCATATAGTTTCATTGTTTGACAGCACAATCGTCAGTGTATTTTGGATTCATGTCAATTTACGTTTTCAGATATTTAACCTTGAACCGTCACTTGAATACTTAATAAACTTGACCATTCACTCTGTACTTAGTGTGCTCTTTTTTCCCTCTACACCAAAGCTCTTTGCCGAATATAGCCGATCTACAAGCTCACAACGCCTCCCAGTGCGAGGTGTTGTGAGCTTGTAGATCTGCTATTTTTGGCTAAAGTTCTCAGAATATGGACACTATAGGGTTCAAGTGGTTATTATAAAAAGGAGAAAAAATAAGTTTCTATCACTCAAAGATTTGGAGGACCCCCTGTAGTAACTCTGAGGACCCCATAGGGGTCCCGGACCCCCTGTTGAAGACCCATGCCTTACGCGCTCAATTTCTTTATTACATTATGAGTTTTTATTACATTTAAATTATTACATTATGAGTTGCTACACGTGTACTTGATGATGAATGACTGTCACATGCCATGTTCAATTTAATCAAAACTATACAACTTTAGAGGTATACTGTGAAAATGCAAAGAGCTCTAACCATCACCACTTTAACAACATTTTGTAATGTTGTGAAAAAAAAAGGAAATCACACCTAAATTTCATCAAGCGTCCCGCTAGCCAATCACAGCGCTTCCTGCTAAGAGTCCTGTGTACGCCCAGGGCCAATGGGACCCTGGGCGGGTTAACCTAACCTTAACCCTAATCTCAGTAAAACTAATGCTGGTGAATGCTAACCTGGTGAAATGCTAACCTGCCGACGCTGGTGAATGCTAAACTGGGGGTGTTTCGGAATGGAAACCTTTGTCCGTACAGACATATTGATGACATATTAATGGTTTTCTTGACCAGCATGATTTGGCACCTCTCCACAGTGCTACAACAAACTACTAATAACTGGTGTACTGACCATGGTATTACAGTGCTTGATTGACCAGCCATCTCTCCTAACCTGACCCCCATAGAGAAACTACACAGGAGTATGTTGTATTGTGAAGAGGAAGACGAGAGACACCAGACCCAGCAATGCAGACGAGCTGAAGGCTGCTATCAAACCTGGGCTTCCATGACTCATCAGTGGCACAGGCTTATCGCTTCCACACCACACCACATCCATGAAGTAATGCGTTCAGTTCATATAGCACAGACATATTGAGTAGTCAACCCACAGAGCCTGTTCTTTCCACGTGCCAGATTGCCCCTCACAGTCTCTGCAGAGTAGTTCCGGAGCAGAGGAGTGTGTGGCCCTGTCGTTCCATAAGGGGATGAATCGTGGGTAGCTACTGGGAGGTAAAGTCGGGACTTGATCACCCCCAACTGGGTCACCTGAGTGAGGGGTATGTTGTTGCGAGACCTGAAACCAAACCTCTATGACCTCACCTTGGGCTACATCACTGAGGATACGTCCCAGGTGCATCCATGCAATGTTTTTTTCTTCTTCATTATAGTAATTCTATTTATAGTGACTCACAGGAATAGATAATGTGACAACCAGGAATAGTTTGGTGACCACCAGAGAGACGGGTGACAGCCGGAATGTAGACGGCACCCGGGAGCAGGTTGGGTTAGTGCCCCAGTCTGTGTCTTCCGTGAGGAAGAGGTTCAACAAACCCACGGTGAGGCCTTTAGCAGGGCCAGTCGGGAGCCCACTGCTCCTAAATTAAATGTTTGGTACTGGGAGTCTGGTGCTACGCACAATTCCTGGACCTGGTGAGAGCACGAGTGGACCTGGTGAGACATAGGAGCTTAATTTATACATTCGTAGCATAAATAAACATACTTTGCAGACAGTCAACATTTCTGTTTTATAAATCCTTATGTAAAATTCTAATGGACCTATTTTTGAGGTACTGGATTTTAGATTATTTATACAGGAAAATGAACTTGGAAAAGTTCATTTGGAACCTTTCCACAATGTTCTAATTGTTTGCAGTGATCTCTTCATTCCTGTGTGTAAGTCTTTCCATTGTGTCCATTTGATGCCACGGATGATGACGGATGAGTCATGTGGTCCAACTGAGGATGATCAGACACAGTTACACTGTTCTATATGAGGAGCAACACCTGCTCTATGGATTTACCCAGAGACAGAGAGAGAGAGAGAGAGAGAGAGAGAGAGAGAGAGAGAGAGAGAGAGAGAGAGAGAGGGGAGAGACGAGAGACAGACAGACAGACAGACAAGGTAAATATTGGTAGTAGCAGGTTGTGCCGCGTCATGGCAACCACACTTGCAAATTAATTCTGTCCTTGTCCCTTTTATATGCCGGGGACTGCCCATTGGTCCGAAGGTTCATTAGTCTGAAGGTTCATTAGTCCGAAATTAGTTAGGGTTAGGGTTAGAGTTAGGCATAGTATTCTTAAAGTGATCCCTGACTAATACGACAAATATGGCTTAATACATTATAATTGTCCTCTATAAATACAATGTAAAATTAAAAACACCTTAAATATTGTATTTCTTCTAGAAATAGCTAATCTTTCAGTCAATAGGGGAAATGCCTGTCGCAAGTTGATGATGTCATAAATGTAATTTGTGATCTATCCCTATGGAATTTATGGAATGCATGTGCAAATAAAAACAAACGTAATACTTCCATGCATGCCATAAATTAGACCACACATAACATTTATGACATCATCAACTTGCGACAGGCATTTCCCCTATTGACTGAAATATTAGCTATTTCTAGAATAAATAAAATATTTGAGATGTTTTTAATTTTACATTGTAGTTATAGAGGACAATTATAATGTATTAAGGCATATTTGTCGTATTAGCCAGGGATCACTTTAACAAATTCGGACTAATGAACCTTCGGACCAATGCCATGGCACCTTTATGCCCATGGAGATCCCTGATGTCATCAATAGCCTATTAAGCCCATATCTGGGAAAGCCCATATACTGTAGGCCTATATAATTATGGACATATTGTGTCAGTCTCATCATGATAACCAGTGTGGTTGTCGTGAAAGGAGTCACACTTGCAAATTAATTCCATCCTTGTTCCATGGAGACTTTATGCCCATATATGGAGACTTTATGGCCATATATGGAGATCGCGGCCTTAGGGCGAGGTCGCTTCTCGCCCCTATACTACGTCTTCCTAGTACAGTATGTATTTGGCCACGGATGTTGTGCCAGGGACCCCATGCAAGATTTGTGTAGTTACGATGTTTAAAACAAACATTTTAACTACACAAGGACTTGTAGATCTGCTATTTACATATAGCCGATGTATATACAGTAGTAGGGTTCAATTGGTCAAAGAGATTTTGATGCTAAGTTTACTCATTTAGCTGGGAGCACGTACTGTAATCATGCAGCCTAGTTGCTTCTTTTGGGCTCAGACAGACAGACAGACAGACAGACAGACAGACAGACAGACAGACAGACAGACAGACAGACAGACAGACAGACAGACAGACAGACAGACAGACAGGCAGGCAGAGTGAGATACAGCCAAAGACAGACTGAGATAGATAGATAGATAGATACCTTTATAAAGGGGGAAATTCAGTTGTCCAGTTGTAGCATAGCAGTATACAGTATTTACAAAGTTACAGAGAAGTAAGACAAAAGATAGATAAGAGTAAAAGAAAAAAAAAGAGCAGTACAGTACCAATAAAGAAAATCAATAGAGAGAGACAGCCAGGGGCGTCACAAGGGGGGGAAACTGGGACTGAGTTACTAGGGCCCAAGATGGAGGGGCCTTAATTAGTTTATACTTTAGCTATTGAAAAATAGCAGATATACAAGCTCACTGCGAGCTTGTAGATCTGCTATTTTTGAAAAGTCGTGAAAATGTGTGAATATACAGTATGTATTTTTTAAGCAAACATTTGTAACTCAAATTTTGCTTCGGGGGGGTCCCTGGAACTAAACATTTTGAGATGGGGGTCCGTGGCCAAATACATATCATTTTGGGGTCCTTCACATTAAAAAGTTTGAGCACCACTGACATAGAAACATAGTTTTTTTCAAAAATAGTGCCGCGCTGCCAGCTTGTATACCTGCTATTTTTCAATAGTTAAAGCACAACATAACACAGTGAATCTTTGTACCCAGGGCCCAGAATGTGCTTTGACACCCCGGGAGACAGCCACCCAGAGAGGAACAGAATGCTTGCTACACTCATATTGTGATTATTTTACAGGGTCAACTTTCAATTCTCTTGTGTGAGCACACCACCAGACAGAACTAAACAGAGGGACCCAGGCAAACAAGTACTTCTCCAAATTCCAAAACAAAGCGCCATGTTCCGCTGTTCTGGCAGCTATGTGGTTATAGATCATGTGGCTTCCTGTCACACTCCATACATACCTTATGATCACTTATAATCATCAGTTTATTAGCAGCCAATAATTCTTCAGATTATGGAAATGTTTTGATGCATTAATTATCTCCCTGTTGCCAATAGTGTCACTTTGGCAAAATACAAATAATTTCACTCAAATTAATTAACTTGACAGAGGGGTGGAAAGTAAAGATGTCTTTAAATCTACATTAGACAGTTCAGAGAGAACCATTGAAAGAACAGTTTAGTTTAGGAAAGCTGCTGCCCTCTAGTGGTTGTTAGTGGGACAACCCCTGCCCATGACTACCTTCAAGGTCAATGTGAAAAACCAAAGGTTTAACCACATTATTTAACCCATTCAAACGGGTACACAGTATTGTGTATCATTATTTTATGCTTTAACTACTGAAAAATAGCAGATATACCGAGTGCCGTGCTGCGAGCTTGTATATCTGCTATTTTTGAAAAAGTGAAAATTTAAATTTTGACCCGATTCTATAAGTGTCTTTTGAATCCTTCTAAGGTTTTTTGAAAAACCCTATGTTTCTATGACAGTAATCTGGCCAGCCATTGTCAAAGAAAAGGTCCTTTTCACTTAAATGGAGCTCAGTTAGCCTGTCTTGAGAGACTACTATGTCAGTGGTTCTCAAACCTTTTCATGTGAAGGACCCCCAATTTGTCCACAGACCCCCATCTCAAAATATTTAGTTCCAGGGACCACCCAGAAGCAAAATATGAGTTACAAACGTTCACTTTAAAAATACATATATTCAAAGATTTGCACACATTTTCCAAAAATAGCAGATCTACAAGCTCGCAGCGCGGCACTCGGTGCCGCACTGTGAGCTTGTATATCTGCTATTTTTCAATAGTTAAAGCATTCAATAATTCTAGGCCTAAATGGGTTTATTATTCTTAAAACTGACAATACAACTCAGGATGAAGTGAATTAACTTTTCTCCCTTCGAAATGACGAAAATTCAGTGTTTATACGGTAAGTGAATTGCTGGTGTTTTTAGCAGTGAACCTTTGATAGAAATGTGAATGAGATGTGACACATTCAATTCAGGTTTAATTTGTCTTTTAATAGACGCAACAACAACAACACTCATCACAGTCATTTACTCAGTGCATGATTACATGTTCCTGTAAACAACTATTTATGTGAGTTACACATAATTATCATTGATTCAATTTGGACCCAAACAAATAGTATTCAAGTAATGAGGGTCAATAAAGTGTCATCTCATCATCTCTTCATACCGTATCTCACTCATAAAGCTGCAATCCTCAACTTCTTTTAATGAATAAAAAGAACTGTATGTATGGTAGAGTATGTTAACCTATTAAAAATGGGAAGTATCTGTATCATTTTAGAGTTTAGTGTTAGCAGATGTACAAGCTCACAGCGCAGCACTTTGTGCCACATGGCGAGCTTGTACGTCTGCTATTTTTGAACATTTTTGAAAAATCTTTAAAGTGTGAGAACTACTGATTTAGAAGGCATTTGTAGAATCGACCTCAGGTCTTGGTTAAAGAGAGGACTGTGTGAGTCAAGGGAAGTCAACACACTTTTCTCTCCATGTGACATACTGAGGCCTTTAAACCAGATTCTTTGTTTGTCGTGTGACATAAGCTTGCATTTTCGGTGCTTGTCACCGACGCGCAACTAAGCATGAATCGGCTTTGGAAACTAATTTGGCACAGGAGGACTCCATGAACAATTTCTTGAGACAACCTGTTCTGTTCCCAGACTTTCTGTTTTCTTTCTGTTCGACTGTAAAAAGTTCTATTGTGAATAGATTTTCGGAGCAGCAAGTGTTTATATGTGGCTCGTTCGGAGGCTAGGTGAAAACACACACCTAACACACAACACGTCCTAGGTGTGCTAACAAAGACTGGCGCAGATGGAATGGCATAAATTGACCACTTAAATCCTATTTTATACTTTGTTGTACGATGCCGTCTCACGGCCAAAGATAGCAAATCTATAAGCTCACAACGTGTTGCAATGCGACAAAGTATCACCACCATGCCGGGTTGTGATTGACATTTTCATCTGAATTCCATGGACATACAAAATTAACAGAGAAAAACATAGACTTGGCCCTAAATGTATACTTACTAGTGAACTGCTGATGTGCCATAGTGTTTATGCCAATGTGTTACAACATTTTTAAATTATAATATTTCTGCATGAACTAAATCAGTGTCCTACCCATTCTGAAGACAACATGGAAACTAGCACTTCAATAATGTGGTTCTTATTAGTACAGTGGGTACGCACATTACACAATAAGAACTTCACGTTCACGTTCTTATGTAGAAAAAAAAAGTTTCATATATTATATATATATGTGTATATTCAAAATAAAAAATGTGTTGAAATGTGTTGAATGAAAATGACACAGACATGGGTAAGCCTTGCCATTGACCATATACGGACACACTGATGATTGATGATTCTGGATATGTTATAAGCTTATAGATTTAGCTATTTTAGCTATTTTTTTCTATCCTTTTGCCTACAACGACAGAAATACAAACGCCAGGTTGAAAGGGACTCAAAAACAGTTTTTCAAATGAATAACCTCCTACAGTACTTAGTGCCCATACTGCAGTGGTTCTCAAAGTGGATTCCAGGGGACTCTCTGGGTTCCTTTAGACTGGATCTAAACTGACCTTTACAAGTCTGTAACTCTGAGGGCGCGTCCACACAGTACGAGCTGTAAAGAGTGGAACTCTGCTTCCAATAGCAGCATTAATGCCGTACCTTTGAACGTTGACACTTGAGCGGCCAATGGGAGTTAGGGCAGTCACGATATGACATTTTACATGACGATTAATTGTCACTCAAATAATTGGCGATTAACGATTTAATTGTGTTTTTGTCGTTGATAATTACATTTCTGTTTGGCTTTTAGGCTTTGAAGTTGTACATGGTAGATATGACACATAACCTAAATATACAAAGAAATTACTGACATATTTGACAACTTACTACTTAAAAATCACACCTGTGTGAACTGAGCGGTGGTTTACCCACCAACCCCCCCCTCCCCCCCTGTGTGTGTGTGTGTGTGCGTGTGTGTGTGTGTGTGTGCCTGGCCTGGCCTGAAAACAGCGCCCCTCCCTTAACATGTGTGGTCATAAAAGGTACTACACCACATGAGGCTACATACAGACCCACAGACCCACCCACATACCCACATACCCACCCACATACCTACACACACGGCCACGCTATGGAGACGGTGTGACCACCGCTCAAAAATAACTTTGATAGTGGAAATAGCCGATCTACAAGCTCAAAACGCGTCGCGATGCGACGCGTTGTGAGCTTGTAGATCTGCAATTTCCACTATTTCGGACATTTTTCAACATTCACGATTATGACGATTATGACAAAATAATTGCGATAATGTCAAATAATCACGATTAGACGATTATGTAATAATTGTGACAGCCCTAATGGGAGTGTCAACACAGTGCTGTTCTTCCGGCGTTTAGGTCTGTCCCATTGGTTAGGGCCCATCACTACAGGGTGAGAGTTCAGCAGTGCTGAACCATGAACCCATATTCAACCTTTGTGCACATGAACCTGCAACGGCACAATGTCACTTCGGTCATCGACCCAACGCCACTTCCAGGTTATTCCCTTAACATGGGAGTGGATGGGGGATTATGTATCGTACTATGTGGAGATTGTGGACGCAGCCTGACAGTGTACAAATGGAACCAAATCAACCCTAACAGGTCAATTTGTACACTGTCAAAGTTAAAGGAGTAGTTCACCCCCAAAATGACTTTTTTTTCTATTGATTACTCACCCCCACCTTGAGTTCAATAATAGTTTAGTTTTTTTGTCGCATTCCTAAGACAAAAAAATGTATTACAATAAATGTACCCCATTGATTCCGGATGGGGACCCAAATGCATTTGAGTCCCAATCCGGAATCAATGGGGGTAAAATTTACTATTATCACATTTTTGTTTTAGGAATGCGACAAATACAAAAAAGTATTATTGAACTCAAGTCTCCATGGGGTGAGTAATCAGTAGGAAAAAAAATCATTTTGGGGGTTAACTACTCCTTTAAGGGGAGCCCTTCAAATGTCAAACTTTGAGAACCACTGCTTCAAAGGTTTCAGCCGGTCGCTCGGAGCAGCAGGTAGAGCACGGGCACGGTGAGAGCGGCGGCGGTGTAGGCGAACGCCGCGTTGTACGCCGTGTTCCTCTGGATCTGCTCGCCCAGCATCCTCTGGTTGCGCTCCAGTCTGTTGGCCAGCTCCTCCTCGAACACGCGGGCCTGCTCCTCCGACCGCTCCGACCGCTCCAGCCTCTCCTCCTCCAGCCGCGACTGGGTCTCCTCGCGCCTCCCGTGCTGCTCGGCGGCGGTCCTGGCCGAGGCCACCGCCCACCTCCCGCGGTCCTCCACGGTCTCCACCAGGCCCCTCACCGCCGACACCTGGCTCTCCAGGCGGCCCACGCCCACCTCCAGCTCGTCCAGCCGCGGCCGCAGGGCCTCCACCAGCGTCTGGGTCCGCTGGGCGCCGGCCGCCAGCTCCTTCAAGGTGTCGTCGTGGACTAAGGCGTAGGGCTGTCGTGAGAGAGATAGGCCCGTCACGATTATGGCATTTTTACATGACGATTTATTGTCACTCAAATGATTGCGATTAACGATTTAATGGGTGTTTTTGTCGTTGTTAATTACATTTCTGTTTGGCTTGGAGACTGCAAGTTGCACGTGGCTGATATGACGCATAACCTAAATATACAAAGAAATGACTGACACATTTGACAACTTTATACTTAAAAAATAAAATATTTTCATTAGCGTAGCCCCTCGGACAACAGCTAAGCTAACGCTAGCGTATACACAGTGAGTCTATGGGGGATATGGCTATCTGCCCCGGAAAGACAGATTAGACCGGTGGTGAGACGGGGAAGGTCTGCCGATCGTTTTTATTCTTTATTTTTATCATTATCACATATTTCGTTTTTAATCACCTATTGCGTAATATTACGTATCCGGCTGAGAACTATTGCGCAAGAATTGCGTAATAGTGAGATAGTGTTAAGACGATTATGTAATAATTGTGACAGTCTTAGTGAGAGCATTGTGGAAATTATACCTGATGGCTAAAATTGCCTTTACAGTTAATCCTTTAATTGCGTTTCTGCAAATGCCTTTTAGGCGTTGCAGACAAACATAAGTTAACCCATTAAAGGACAACTCCACACTAAATAAAATCTAGGCTCATTTTCCTACTTTTATTGATCCACTTTTATTGATCCACTTTCCCCAGCAGCTCTCATAGCATAGAGTGGAGCCTATAAGCCTATCACTTTTACACTATTTGTTGTGGTCAATTATTTTTTTTACCTCAAATGTGTTAATAATTGTCATTACAAACACATCCATGCCTTGGTTGTGCTAAACAAGCCGCCCCAGTCTTATAAATCACGTTTTGGGGTGAGCATTCGGCACAACTGCCAATCAAAGTGACTGGCAGTTGTGCCGAATCACAGCTCGTCTTTTCCACGACTTGGCAAAACACATAACAGCTTGACATCTGTTTCAGCTAGTGTTGGACAACGATGTCATGGATGCGTGTGTAATGACAACTAATAAGAGATTGATAAAAGAAATGGACAATCATTTGGGATCAATATAAGTAGGAAAATTACCCTAGATGTTATTTAGTCTGAAGTTGTCCTTTAAGACTCGAGGACGATTTTACAATTACCTTATAGTAGTTCTCTTCGCTTTCTCAAGATTTTTCAACAATGTTTGTGACGCGCCGCAAGCTTGTAGATCTGCTATTTTTGGATAGCCACGGCTAAAATCTAAAATGACACAGATACTTTCCCGGTTTTGATGGGTCAAATAAAAATACATAGGAATGACTGACAATGACAGGTACCATTAATGTGAAGCCAAAACAGGCTTTATATTTAACAAATATAACACTTGAAAAAAAGTCGATCTACAGGCGTACATTGTGTCACACTGCGACGCGTTGTGAGCTTGTGCATTGGCCATTATGACGATCATTCCAAATAACGATAAATAAATTCACGATCATCGATTAGCTCAAATAATCACGACCAGGCGATTGCGGGACAACTGCGACAGGCCTACAGTCAGTAAAGAGGCACAGACCTGGGGGGCGGTTACGGGGGGAGGAGTGTCCCCAGGGATGTCCTTAACCGGCTGTCGTGGGACAGTGACTTCCTCCCTCGGGGACGCGGCGGGCCTGTCCTCCAGGGCGTCGCGGAGGTTGTCGATGATGGCCCTCAGCTCCTCCTGCTGGGAGTGGTGGTTTCCTGCCTGGACGCGCAGAGCTTCCTGCAGGCTGACCGGACCTTTCTGGGCCTCCAGCAGCAAGGTCTTCAGCTCCTAGGATGAAGACATGGAACAAATATGGAATATATCCTCCATGTATGGACCGATTTCCTGAGCGACACCCTGTAGAGGGCGCCGCCGCCATTAGCTGCTGTGTAAACAGTAGAATAACTTGTACTGTATTTAAGTACAATTTTGTATATTTGTTCCCATTTTCAATCATTTTACTTCTACTCCACCACTGGCTGTTATTTACACCACAGCAATGTTGGCGGCCAACAGGAAAATGGTCTATATGTAATTTTTTTATGTTTTTGTCTTAAACGAATGCATTGCTTTTATAGTCTCTGTCAGGTGGAAACCTGTGTCATGGGTAGTAAGGCGCTTAGTTAAGTGCAAAAGTTACGATCTAACACGCTCATGTAAATGTCCACCATTGGCCAGAACATATGTCAGGAGTTCTCTCCCGAGAGCTGCTCTTACTATAAAAAGCAACAGTCTCCTAATGTTGACAATGAACTCAGAATCTCTCTCTCCCTTTCAAACACAAGCGCGGGGAGATCAGCTTCCAAGCTGGGAATGATCAGAAATAGACTGAGGACAATGACTGCATGAAAACAGACTGAACCATCTGGAAAATAACTGGCACTGCTAATAGCTTGCAGATCAGTTCATTTTGGCAATGAACAGAGTATAAATAAGGCTTAAGCCTTGTTAATACCGTGTTGTTTATACTCAGCTCATATATTCAATGGACATTAAAGTTAATTAACTTTGAACTGGTTGACACTAAGGGCAGATGCATACCCCACATTTTTAGAGCCAAATTTATTTCGGTTTGGGTGTCACAAAATATCGGCAGCACCGAACAGCGGAATTAATGGTGGTACCCACCCACCCGAACCTCTGAATGACATCATAATGTAGTTTAGACAGAGCCGAAACGAAAAAATTTGGCTCTAAAAGTGTATGCATAACAAATAGTCAAGAAATAAATCCTTACTTGGAGACGAACGCGGTTGATGTATGTTGACCCCATGACCCCTATCAGAGCTCCCAGCACAGAACCAATGATGGACCAGTTCTTGGTCTGTTCGGCGCGGGTCCTCTCCTTCTCGTGGCTCTCCCTGACACAGGCCGAGAACACGGCGAACTTCTCCCTCTCGGCCTCCGACGCGTCGTCACAGGCCTTCTGCAACAGACGCTCCTCCTACAAAAAAAGTAGAATGTTTCACAATGTACTGTATACCGCTCCACACAGCACATCGGCGACACACACGCCAAGTCTGAAGTCAATCGGACAGTCGAACGGTGCCCGACTTACAATTGAATTTACTATTTCAATTTAGGCGTTTAGCAGACTCTTATTTAACTTAAAATAAACAAATATTCACAAATAGAATGCAGGAGAGAGAGAGACTAGTATATCTAACACCCTGTACAATGAAACTACAAGATACCAGGTAGACAATGAACCTAGCATTTAACTAAACAACATGCTCCTTTGGATTGAATTTAAGTAGCGGAAAAGACACACTGTGATTGGCCAGTAGTCAGTGGCAGTGTGCCTTTCACACTGACTTCAGCCCATCCTTTTTTACCAGTCGCTCCAATGAACTGCAGCGGCGGAAGAGGTATCTAGCTTTTTATACTGTATCTATGGACAAGAGGGGTTCAAGGAAAGTGAAACGCTAGCAGGGTGAGGCGGAGAAGAATGCTCAGATTACGGCAGAACATTTTTGAGTTTGCAAGTTCTGACCGCAACTGGAAGTTTATTCCACATGCTGAGGCATAGACAACAGACACAAGTTCAGTGAATTACTACAGTAGATGGGAGGTTACCTGTCGTAGGCTGTGCTCCTGGGTGACCAGCTCCACAAAGTGAGCCTCCTCTCTGCCCACGCGGTCCAGCCTGTTCCTGACCTCCTTCAGCCTGGCCCGCATGGCCTCCAGCCGGCCGTCCGCGTCCCGCACCACGCCTCTGGAGATCATGAAGGCTGACTCGGCCTGAGACACACACGCACACACACACACGCACACGCACACACACACACACACAAAAACACACACACACACACACACACACACACACACACACACACACACACACACACACACACACACACACACACACACACACAACACACACACAATCTGAGTACTTCTTCCACCACTGATTGGTTGTCCATTCTGAGTATAGTTGTCGTTATATATATCGTCTCTGTCAGGTGGAAACCGCATTATATCAAAAACTGGAACTTTTCAGGATTCAAATAAAAGAAACAGCACTTTTGATGCCTTTGTGTGATGCTGAAGGTGAGGTTTGTGCCTGACAGCAATGATATATGATGTGTGTATTATACTTGATTCGACTACAAGAACTAAGCGAACCACACCATGAAAAGTATTTCACAGCTTCTCCATAAACGCTACGGCTCGGTTTCAGATACGGTTAATCTGTACTACTACTACTCAGGAGGTGTTAACTCACTCCCTGCTAAACGTCCTCAGAACGTCTTTTCCCCTGGGGAGCTCGGTGCCAGACGTCTTCTGGACGTCTTTTACTGTACATACTGTACACAAAAGATCTCAGCCTTATCCAGCCTCTCACAACATATGATACACTTCCTCAAAGTCTGACAGTGTTTTTTACAACATTAAACAAAAGTGCACAGCCTCACATGAAATTAAACATCATTAAATTGTCCAAAAGGAAAAACCTCTTCTCAGAAACCTGAAACCAATTATACAATGAGAGCGAGACGGGTAACCAGAAAGCCGCAGCTTGTGTGTGGGCGTGCTAGTGTGTGTGTGTGTGTGTGTGTGTGTGTGTGTGTGTGTGTGTGTGTGTGTGTGTGTGTGTGTGCCAGCCAATCAGCTGGGTGGTCCGCTGTCTGTTTCAGTACAACATCATTTCAATTCACTGAATTCAGTGCCTTCAAAACCTCTCTGTACCCTCTCAGACAAAAAAAAGTAACAACAGCAACAACACACAGACAGATCGCTGTATAAATGGTTGTAAAACATTGCCGATATGTTCACACAACTAACACAGCACGTCAAAGTGAAAAACTATCGTGATGTCCCCACACACACACACACACACACACACACACACACACACACACACACACACACACACACACACACACACACACACACACACAATAGCAATCCAGCAAAGCAGATACCAGTCTGCTGTCTGTTTCAGTACAACATTCAATTCAGTGCCTTCAAAACCTCTCTGTACCCTCTCAGACAAAAAAAAAGTAACAACAGCAACAACACACAGACAGATCGCTGTATAAATGGTTGTAAAACATTGCCGATATGTTCACACAACTAACACAGCACGTCGAAGTGAAAAACTATCGTGATGTCCCCACACACACACACACACACACACACACACACACACACACACACACACACACACACACACACACACACACACACACACACAATAGCAATCCAGCAAAGCAGATACCAGCCTGCCTAGTAGTAGCCTCGCGTAGCCAGGTTTACTCATCTCCGAAGAGAAACTAGTAGTGCCTACCTGAAATTGCACCTCCTTCTCTCCTGATGGCTCGTAAAAGATTCAAGCATGTTATCCATTGATTGATTAGAAGTCAGTAAACAGAATGAGTAAGTCCACAAACGCCATCCGCCATGTAAAAGAGTATAGATCCAGTCAGTAAACAAAGGTGCATCCACTGCACCCCCCTCCTCTGTCCCCCACGCGAAAACATCTCTGTTCCAGTGGCAAAGAAAATAATATATCCAGTTGCTTGTGCGGTGAAAATAGCCGATCCTCAAACTCAGCGATGCGCCCCCCCCCCCCCCCCTCCTGTAGCCCACCCCAGCTGAAAGACCTCTCAAAAAGAGGTAAATACAATATTTGTATCCAGTTGAGTCCATGCCCTGTCCTGTCTGCACTCCACCAAACTTTCCTCCGCTTCGAAAAAGTTACACGATCGGGTGTGTGTGTGTGTGTGTGTGTGTGTGTGTGCACTTGGTTTCATTTACCCTGAAATTCTTCTAAGGAAACGAAACCTAACAAAGAGGCCATGTGATTTCTGAGTAAACAGAAACCTAAGTGCAGGGGCGGTTTCTAGGAAGGGGGCTATAGGGGGCCCCCCCCCTTGTGCAGGGGCGGTTCTAGAAGGGGGCTATAGGGGACTTTTTTCTTTTGTGATGACAATTATTTAAATCAATCAATCAAACGGTACAGTTTCATGACAGTAGGCCTACAGTTGACTGATGTAATGTCAACTAAAAGGAATAAAAGCTTAGGTAAGTCATTATTGAGCTGCAGAGAAGTTTAGCTTTGTAGAGCAGGGAAGTGCAGGGAAGAGGATTTTTGAGGGCAGGGCTGACATGTCTAGACAGAGTTATTCTAGAGACTCAAGCCCCCTTTGATGTCTATATGTGTGCACCTGTAGAGACTAGAGGCAGTAGGACAGAGAGAAGGAGAGCAAGAGCGCCCCCAAGTGACAGAGGCCTTCATTCACTTATGTGAATGAACTTCAATGTAAAAGTCTGTAAAAACATGGTCATACATGGCCTAAACAACAGAATATCTGGTTTGGAGCACTGGAAAGAGGGCACATTTATCTTTCCAGCAAGGTATTGTTTATATAGTATTCATAGCTCATTCATCATTTATTCAATTTTCCCAAAAGAACAAGAATTGACAGTCAATATAAAATCTGTGTGCTCGTTTTACCTATACTTTTCCACTTTACGAGATCAGCGAACATGTTTGAAACTTATCGTTTGGAGCGTTGGAAAGAGCACGAATTTGCCTTTCCAGCAAGGTATAGTTTATATAGTATTCATAGCTCATTCATCATTTATTCAATTTTCCCAAAAGAAAAACCTTTTCTCAGAAGCCATACCATACCCTATACTTTTCCACTTTACGAGATCAGCGAACATGTTTGAAACTTATCGTTTGGAGCGTTGGAAAGAGCATGAATTTGCCTTTCCAGCAAGGTATAGTTTATAATAGCAAGCATAGTTTATTCATAATTTATTCCATTTTCAAAACTAAAACATGCTTTTACTCAAAATGTCTTCTCAGCAGCCTGTTGTTTGCCCATACCATGCCCTATACTTTTCCACATTCTGAGATAAGCGAACATGTTTGAAACATATAGTTTAGATCACTGGAAAGCGCACGAATAGGCCTTTCCAATAGGCCTTTGTTTTGTTATTTTATGCCTTAACATCAATGCGCAATTGTCCCTCCAAGATGAGCGAAATCGTCAGAAATCCTTGGCAGTTCTATTGCACAGGCAAGTTGAACTTGGCAGAGAATGAGTTTAATAACTCTTGAGTTCTATAAAATTATACTTTCAAAATGTTTATATGATAATGGCGAAAATAGCAAATATCTGCATCAAAAGTAGCAGATCTGCAAGTGCGCCGCGCCGTGTTTCAGGCTTGTGGATCTGCTACTTTTGATACTTTTGTGTGACGTCGTAGTATCAAGAATGGCGAGAATTTACGAGAGAACACAAAGAAAAAGTTAAAATATTGAGAGAAGAGGTTTCTGCCCTGACAGTAAAGATGGATCATGGATGACTGACCTCTGCAACTTTGTTCTGTGCCCGTCGGACGTCAGTGATGCCCACAAAGTCCTCGTACCTCTCCCACCAGTAGTTGAGGGACGCCCCCGCACTCTGGGCTGACCGCTGCCCCCACTGGCGACCCAACACACCTGCATGCTGAGGGAGGAGGAAAATAGTTATTCAAACTATTCAAACAAAAATAAGATACACGGAATAAAAAATGCTGTAAGCGTTGTTTTGGGTTAAAACTAAAAGTGCATCGTTAAAAAAGTTAAAGCTCTATTCTGATGGTAATCATTGCTAGAGCAGTGGCAACCGTTCTGAAAAATGTCAGGCCGTGAGCCCCAAAAATAATCATATTTGAACTGAGGCCCCCCACTCTAATACACACATGTAAGTAGGAGTTGAGGCATTACCATACAGTATATTACCACAGATAAATATTGTGAAAATATTGTTTTGAGCTTGTAGATCGTCTATTTTCACAATGTGTCCCTCTTTCTTATACTATTTGAGAATTTAGGATATTGTTGATAACGTTTTATGCAGTAATGCATTTTACCGCGTGTGTGCGGTCCCGTCCGGCGGCGGCGAATTGCACAAGTTTTGGGAAATCCCCACCCACACTGATCACAAGACGCTGATTCACGACGCTGATTCGCCGTACGGATTTTTGAACGAGGAAAGTCTCTTCAATGAGCATATATGAGCACCATAGACATACGCTGTATGCACAAGCCGTGCGCAGCCATGACGCACCTGAACACTTTCCTTTGTGCATGAACAGGAACAGGATGAAGTTAGCTTGAAGTTAGCTATTGGCTACCAAGCATTTTAGAAGCCCTATTTTCGGCGATTTAGCCGTGATTAAACCTTGCACACCTCATGGATATGCATGGAACAGAGAAAATGAGCTCTAAAGATCCTGGATTGCATTGGAGTGGATGGGAAATATCGGCGGCGCGACGCTCTCGCGGGCCGTGTAAACAGATGACGGCCGGCGGCCCGGCTCGAAAATTTTGCCCGGTGCTTCGGTAAGGCCTCTTTTAAAAAGCCGGACTAGTTTGGGATTGGCACCCCGAACGTTAATAAGGTCCAAACTATCCCGAACTAGTTCGGGATAGGCACAATAAGAGTTAATAATGAACACCATAATAAAAAGGTACAGTTGAATGCATTTCCCTACTCAGAACTAACAGACCTGTAAGGCAGCCAAGGCACGCTCCTTCATTAACTCAGCCGCTCCCTTATCCTCTGGAGAGGTGGAGTTACCCGGCGGAGGGGGTGTGGCCTGTGGGTGAGCGCTGTAGGCCCGGCCAATAGGGGCTCTTCCTGCCAGAGACCCAGGAAGGGAGAAGTGGTGCAGGCAGCAGGTCCCATGGCTCCATGCGGGGATGGGAGCACCTCTGTACCTTAAATAACAACAAACATCAACACATACAGTATACAACAGCAGCCTGGCTTACATACAGCCAGTTTGTGATGTCAGTCATTTCTACAGTATCAAACATGACACACATGCATATCTCCTTGTATGTGCTGTTCTAACGGTGACATCAGCTGTGGTGATATCGGTCTCTGCGTACTTTCTATGACGTCAGTCTCGAACTAAAGACATAGGGACATCATACTAGGGACATAGGGACACACAAAGCCAGACGCAGGAGCGGTTAGCACCGCTCAAAAATATATTATATCAAAGTATCGTACAAGACCTACCTCATTGGAGTAACAGTTCAAAGAAGAACTATAAAGATGTGTAGTTCCTACGGCTTACTAGTGAAGAAGAGACATTGCAGGAATCACCTACAAAGACAGGATGGGAAGGGTACACAGTCAGTGAAGTTTAACCAATAATTCAATCATTTAAACCCTATAGATATAGCTTGAGGAACCGTTCAATGGAGTTCAATGGACAGGTGGCGCCGTATTGAGATTTTTAGCTATTACTTTCAATGGGGTGACGTGAAGTTCTCCTTCCAGATCTACGTTGTCGACGAGGGACCCAAAGGGGTCTTTATTTGCCCTCCTCATCCCCCCCCCCCCCCCCCCCCGAGATCTAAATCAAATCCCCTAAATAGCAAATCTTTTAGCTCACAATGCATTGCTATGGCACAGCTTGTGTCCAAGTTTATTTCCTGTCATATACTGATATTCACAAATAGAGTATGTGTCTAAGTTCCATTTTGCACAACCTGTTTTGAAAAAATTAAAAAGAATTGCAAAAAAATTGCAGATTTACAAGTTCACATGTCACGATGAAACACATTGTGAGCTTATAGATCTGTTATTTTCAACGTTACGCTTCTTTAGTTTGTTTCTTATTTTGTTTATGTAAATAGGGAATAGCCTAATTGGTTAAACTCCAACCCTGGAAACATTACTTCATACACTCCACAGGAAATAAAGTTAATGTCTGGCAGACACCTTGTATCTCCATGTTTCAACATTGAATTTCTTCGTAAATTAATGTAATGTTGTATCTTATGATAATCCCTTCAGCAGAGAACTGGTACGATTGTGAGCTGAGATCAATACACTGAAAACAATGAGAGACAAAAGTATGAGCTAACTCGGAAAGGAGATGAGGGTCACGGTCCAGGCAGGGTTTCCAGTGATGTCCATAAGCTTTATTGACAGGCAGAGTAGAAGAGTACAGCATTTCATCTCAGTGCTCCAGAGAGCCACCCGGTCCACACCACAGCCTCCCACCAGCACACCCAAAATCTCTCCCCACCAGTTCCCCCTTATTAGTCAAACACATCTCTTTATACATATTCTTTGCAGCACATCCCAACATGCAGTGGGTGTGTTTCATGACCATCTCAGGGTTTCATTGGCCCATGAGAGTATCCAAAGAGTGCCCCACCCTCAGCTGTTGGTCTCCCCTGGGGAGATTAGCTCAAATAGAAGGTTTAGCTTTTAAGAAATAACTATTGTCTAGATTGAAGTCCTATAGCTATATAGTATATGGTTCTAACTTCTAACAAAAGTAATGTTACAGTTATGTCAGCATGTTAATCCACAAAGTAAGATTTATAGTTTTATACTAGAAAGAATAAACCTTAAATGAACATGTATGTCAGGCTGTTGTCCACCACGGTCATTTGACATCTGAGCCACTCACCAGGTGGTCTCTCTTGAATACCACAGGGCAGATAGTGACTGCATTAACTCTAGATGATGTAACAATGATCTTCTAAACTCCACAAACTGTACCACTATAATGCAACTCTGCAGTTGTATTAATGAATGTCATTCCAATATAAACACATAGAGAAATACCCTGTAGGATGGTTTAAGATTTAGACCTGTAATGTTAAGAACTAAATGACATGTAGATGAGATCACCAAATGGAATAGGCTGTTGACCTGTGACACCATTCTCACCATTCTCAGCTGCTTCACTGTCTCAATGCCTTTGAGCAAACACTGCCTTGAGTAATACACTCAGGCTTTTGCCTGTCTCGGGAAGATAACAGAGACAATATCCAGATGAATCTGCCACTATGGTGTTAAACTGTAGCCTGGATACCATCATCGTAAAAGAGTAGTAGCTAAAATTGCTGACCTACAGGCTCACAGAAATTGTACATTGGCCATATTTATTGTATTTCTTTCATAAAGAAAACATTTGAAAGTGAAAGTGGTTATTAGTAGTCTGTGGGTTTTTACCCAGATAACAAGAGCTTGCGAGTGTGAATAAATAATATCTACAATGGCTCCATTGGAACACAGGTAATTTCTTCCAAGCAATACAAATAAAAGTGTTTTGGACTTACACACACATACAAGGTTTCCACCTGACAGCGACGACGTGCATCTTTTTTTTTATCAGGGGTGAACTTGACTACTTCCCGTAGTAGAAGCAGTTAGCTGCACGTTGTTGCCAACAGTAAACCACGTTAACCTTGAGCTTTGTATCTAACATGTTAAAACAGTAATACCGGTTTATCTCCACGGTTATCCGCGATACGGTTATTTATCCAAACATATAAAGTAAACGTACTACTAGCAGCATTTTAATACATTCACGAGCAGGAAGCAACACAGCCGGAGCGACAAGTCCGCATGCGCACGCCGCACCGGCACCGCACAACGTGAATGTGGAACACCTTCAGAATAAAAGCACACCGGTTCAATGAGTTTTACACTTTCAAAATAAAGGTAAAATGTTTTGAACAAGCTCAGTCGGAATCATCTGTGTCACTCACATCACATGACATGTTTAAAGATGTAAGTGGGTCAAATACCTTTTTTTCCCTATTGTGTACTGCATATCGTTTTAGTTGTTGTGAGGAGGAAGAGGATAAGGAAAACTAAGCAATATGTATGCGATAAGGTCTTGCTGCGCGGTCATTATGGCTTATATGGACACGACGGGGTGATAATTCCCCGAGGCGGAGCCGAGGGGAATTATCAGCCCGAAGTGTCCATATACCGTAAGCCATAATGACCAAGCAGCAAGACCTTATAGCACTTATTACCCGGCTAATACATAAAATGAATAATTTGACTCAGAACTAAAAACAAAACAAAGTATTTCCTTGTTTACAGACGGCTGGAAGTGCGTCCCCCCGAGCGCAACACGGTCGCCTTGGAAAACAAGGAAGTGCTCAGTGCTGGTCAAATAGAATCCATGTTCTGTTACTGCGTCGTCTATTTCTCGCCTCAAATGGTTTTTAAAACATTTTTCAGAGCAACGTTTAGTTGTAAATGACGCTGTGTGTTTGTTTACATGGCTGCCATGTTGGATACGGCACTACATTCACGCAGCGCAGCCTGAATGCGGCAGCTGTTCTGAGCCGTTGATTAGGCAGCGGTGAATTATAGAGCGGAGCGGTCATTATACGCTCATAATTCACCGCTGATTTCAGCGCTCGACCAATCAGAATCAAGCTCCCAAACGAGCCGGGTAATAAGATAAATTATGAACTAGACACAATAGAAACAGCCAGGTTAAAGAAATGATAGCCTACCCAAAAGAGAGATTATAGACCTTTACGGTACCCGGGAGTCCTGGCCCAGGACCCAAACTAGTGAAAAAGAGCTACAATAGAGAACTCAGCTACATGGAAATGAGGGCCGAATATCTTTTAGGGCCCACATACCTGGAACCAGCAGTCAGCTAGGCACACAAAATGTTGTAAGGTCACTAAAGCACCATAGACATTTTTATCATACAGTATTTAGACTACAGTCTATAACATAGAGTATTAACATTATATTTATTTGCAATTAAAAAAATCATAAAAATACTTAGTCAGGCAGTCATATTGTAGGCTGAGGGGCCTGCATATTTGAACACTGATACATTTAAGTGAATTTTCAATCAGCCTCGCAACCCAGGGGCACCTGGCCCCATTGGCTGAGCCCATTGTCTATCCATGACAACTTTCCAGGCTCCAGAGTGGTCCAGCAATTCAGCTTTGTGACACGTGCATTCCCATTCCTTAAAATTAGGGTAGGCCTAAGAAGTGATTTCATTTAATTCAAATAATAACAAAATGGGGGTCTATGTTCTGAACTTCTGATGGGACTAGTTATTATAGAGTGTAAGAGTTTTTGGTCCATATTTGGACTTCAGCCTGCAGATCCTTGCCTCTCCTACTCAATCGGAGAAAAGCAGCGCGAGTGGAGGATGAGAGGATGGAAGTTTGAGAATTGACATCTGGCTACAGACACTTTTAGATAGCTTGCCAGCTCCAGAACCACGCTGGAACAATTCCTCTCTTAGACAGTGACCAACAGACTGTTTCGTGACACATTGGCTTCCTTGATTGGCCAACCTAAGGCATTGGCCCTCACGGATTGGCCAAGCTTTGCATCATGTTTTTTCCACCGTCCAAATATAAGGGGTAGTGTATTCTATGGAGCACTCTAAAGGTGTTAAAGCTTAGACTCATGAAGTAGCTCATTCTTGGATGTGTGAGAGCATGAAATGTTTCACTGGATAGTGCACCTGGAAGCTGGACCTAAACGAACCGTCCTCGCTGCTGTGGCAGTAGGGGACAGGCTGTACTCCTTTGGAGGACACCGTAACATTGCCGACAGCGATCAGATCCGTGTGCACGTCTTCAACACGGTGTCTTTACTCTGGACGGAGTTTCCTCCAGTGATAACTGGACATGGGGGTCGTCCCCCTGAGGTTCCCCACATGCGCTACGGCCACACAGCCGTGCTGATAGAAGGTATCGTCTACATCTGGGGAGGGTTTACGACGTACACGAGGGAGTACTGCAATGTTCTTTACGCATTTGATGTCGTCACCGACCGATGGTTCAGGCCCAGGAGTAGTGGGAGCGTTCCGGGGGCGAGGTGCGCCCACTCAGCCTGTGCCCTGGGGAAGGTCATCTATGTCTTTGGAGGATACAACCGACTGACTGGATGCACCAATAACATGTACAGCTTGGACACCACTGCCATGGTCTGGTCTTTGATCAACACCAGAGGCACTCTGCCACCTGTTTCATTATGTCACACTGCCACCATCATTGGGACAAAGATGTTTGTATTTGGGGGGCAAGCTGATGAGGTTGAGGACCACTACAATGACCTCAGAGTGTTTGACACAGAGACCGAATGCTGGCTGCGCACGCCTACTCCACAGCTTCTTCCAGAAGAACGTGGGGGTCATTCAGCTTTTGCCTACAACGGAGAGCTGTACATATTTGGTGGCCACAACTTTCGTCTAAGCCGAACCTTCCAGGATCTGTGGAAATTCAATCTAGAGACCTTCTCCTGGAGTAGAGTTGAGCCCAAGGGCAAAGGCCCGGGTTCATGGAGGTCTATGATGTGCTCTTGCATGGTGGGAAATCTTATCGTCCTCTTTGCAGGATATGGATCTGAACCCAATGACATGTACATCTTAGACTTAAGTCCCAGTCTCAAGACATTATGCAAGATAGCAGTTAATCAGTATGGTCTAGAGAAGTCTGGACTCCCACATGACATCAGGTGGGAACTGCTATCCATGACTACCATTAGCCCAGCGTCAATTGAATGGTAGTGGAACTGCTAGGAAAAGATTGCAGCCATGAAGGTCTCTTCATTAAGCAGACCACAGGAATGTGATCAGTGATACCCACCAGGATCCAGAGTACTGAACCAACTGAACTGAAAAGGAAAAGTTCTCAAAGAATATACAAGACCCAGTTGATTTCCATCAGGAATGAAAGTAGAAACAGATGCTTTTGATAAAGGAACAGACAGTTATGGAAAAGTACTTGTTTGTTTGTTTGTTTGTATATTAGGACAAGGACTGCACAGTTTTTTTTGTTTAGTGTGTTTATTTGTAATCTGTCATGTATGAGCCAGTAATAAAGAGAGAGCAAGAGACAAGAATTGCCAATTAGATTACATCAGACTTGATTGTCCCAGAGGGATATTTGGTTTCATAACCTGTTCAACATGAATACATAAACAACACAACATACAGTAGGTAAATATACCTTGATCCCCAGGGCAAATAGGTGCCAGAGACAGCACAGCAGTAATAGTTACAGGCACAGGGCAAAGAGGTTACAATAGGTACAGACAAATAACATCACAATAAAGACACCTTCAAACTAATACGGACTAGAGAGGTGCAATTCTGGAAAATTGCTGATTCTGATGCGAGTCGTGAGGAATCCTCTGGGAAATTATTCATTCTAATTCAGCGGCGGATGCGCTGGTATGCAAGACCCCCCCCCCCCCCCCCCCCAGTGATCACCCTAGCCTACGCTATCCTCCACTTCGATCCAAAAGCCGCCAGGCTGGAAACGCCCCTGCGGTGCACCCTGGCCTGCACACGCTGGATTGATGCCATCACAAGGGACCTACACCAAATGGGCCTGTCACTGGCTGACGCCGAGCCCCTAGCTCTGGATCGACCCAAATGGAGAAGATTGGTGAAACTGATTAGCTCTACTCTACGCATGGCAACGTCCCCGCCGCCGAGCAAGAGACCTGATGATGATGTCACTTCTTCTGATGTTACTCCTGTCTTGTAAGCTTGTAAACTTTTTGAGTGATGCTATCCGGGTTGTAAGGCTGGATATCTTGTACAATACAATGTCCAATCAGATGTCAGAAAAAGGTTAACAACGAATCATATATTGAGATGGCAAGCGAAGCACGACCAATCGTGTCCAATTGGACATTATATTGTCCAATATATCCAGCCTTAGAACCTGGATAACATCAGTCAAGTTAGCACAAAATTCTGACCGAATACAATAGTGTGTTGCCTATAGCAACCACACTAATAAAGTATACAGCACCCTATACAACCATCCTGCCAGGTACAGAACAAGAGACACTGTCAATAAATATAGTATATTATTAAACACACTAGAGTGATATTGAATTAAGTTCGGAATACTGTGCCCAAGAATGTGACTAATATCAATGTTTTTGAATTTTTCAGTATGATTGGCAACATTTCATAAAGACAGAATTAGATCAGTGGATATCAGTGTGGATGATGGTCTGACGACCAAAATGTCCACTCTCTGTCACTTTTGTTCACCATGTTTGCACTTTTGTAATTAAAACATTCTATATGTTGCATCCAAAGAGCCTCAACTTCTGTCAGTGTGCATACTGTGCAAGCCTTTTCTGTATTTTATGGAATTAGCCTACTTTTTTTCACGTTTCTTCTCCATCTTATTGAATCGTGTTTGTGAAAATGTTATTTCTGAGACATGGATTTAATTCTGGGTTCAACCCTTTACTGAAAACCACATTGTTGATGCACAACACGTTTTTGTAAATTAGATTGTTGCTGTCTTAAGAAGTATTTTTTTTAAATTCATATATGACACAGCAGAAGTCTCACCATAAAAACGGACACGTTTCGGCCATGGAGCCTTCCTCAGCGTTTCATGTTTGAAAGATATACTGTACTTCGACTACTTGAATCTGCACCCAGCTATATCAAAATACGTTTTCACTAAGACACCTGTAGAGAGCGTGTCTTCTCCAGACGGATATAGAACCGGCTAGGAGAGTTGTATTGTGGTGCATATCAGACAACTGACAAGATATAAATCAATAACTTAATTTAATGGTTGAAAATGAATTGAGTTGGAATATTTTATGTAAGTCATATTTTCATTGTAAGTAGGCTACAACAGTGACACATACTGTACACCTGCTAAAAAAGAAAAAAAGGGGAAAGAATCATTCACGTTTAATATATTCAACACTACGTTACAAGTGAATGTCCTTTGCTCACTTTATTGAAGTCAATATGACCCACTGGAAGAAAACAACTTAGTTAGACACGCACCACAGACATGTCCAAACAGGATGTTATAGACTAGAGCTATATTCTATCTATACTGATGGTTAGATGGTTTTGTGGTTAGTGACAAAGAGACTTGACACGACAGACATCAAACATCTTATAAAGAGGAAGATGTTTCATCTACTGTCATAGTTCTATTTAGACAGTAGCAGAGCTGAGAGACATACAGTGTAGGATACACCAGAGTGACACAGACAGTAGGACAGCTGAGAGACAGACAGTGTATAGGACAGATAGACAGAGCGACAGTTGTCTCCTGGTTTGTGTGCTGAACAACAACATGGAGAAACACGTACAGATGCTGTTGTTTTTCTGTGGTGTTTTGATGACCTCTGTCCACACTCTGAAATGGACCAATGTACCTGTGGAACTGGGACAAGACATCATCCTCAACTGTTCTCTGGATACAAATAACATCGTCTGGAACATGCAGCTACTGGGAGAATCTCCTGTTAAGATCCTGAGAACGTACAGTAAATTTACGGAAGATGCTAGATATTACAATGAGACTTTCAGAGACAGGTTCTCTGTGAAGCCAGGGAACCGTCTGTTCATTCACAATGTGACTGTGGAAGAGATGACATTTTACTACTGCACTGGCGTATATGGAAACACCAACCCCCTTGACATCCTCCATCTTGTCTCTGGTAAGCATGACAAGCTTCCTGATTTTTGAAAGATTCATTTGAATTTGAAACATTTTATGCATTCTTAGATCTATAGTAATGTACTTCTAAAACTCAATGAAATCCAGTAAACTTGAAACTTGTAAAACTCTGATTAATAGGGTTAGCGTGAAGAATCTCAAAGTAATTCTCTCTCTCTCTGTCTCTCTTTCTCTCCCCCACTCTCTCTCTCAGCTGGCGAGCTGCCAACCAAGGAGACCACCGTTTGGCCGTTTGTGTCCCTGGCTGTCAACTTCATTGTCATCACAGCACTAGCAGGTCTGAATAACATACATCATACAGTATACAAGGTCACAGGTCATGAGTAGAGTTCAGATCTCATAATGACCAACCAGTAAGACTCCCTAATTGGGAGATAAGCGACCGTCAGGTCGCATGTTTACACGCAGCCTCATGGTGGCGCTAGAACAGGGGCATGTGAGAAATTAGGGGCGAGTGTGTGTAAATGTCTAATCTATTAATACAAAAATGTCCCAGAAACACATTTCAACAGAAATTGTACATTTCTAACAAATGCTGCTGAAATGTTGCTGGTTCTAGGATCTGAGAATTATTAATATACATATAAATGTTTAACAGTGACGTTAATATACTTATTATTATGTGTGTGTTTTGTGTTTGAAGGTGTTTGTTATTCAGTCAGACGTCACCCTGTGTCCCCTGGAAACCCCTCCCCCACTGGAAACCCCTCCCCCACTGATGTTAGTACATACCTGTTATTAATATGGTTTTATTCCTGTTATTAACGCTGTGTGATTGTAAGGTACAGATCTTTATAATCTATATTGTATATTAATGTGTTATTAATGTTGTTCTCAGGCAGCCTATGAGAACATGCCTCCAGACTCCACCTACCAGACTCTCAACCCACACACCATGGATGACAATGCAACCTACTCTACTGTCCCAGCAGTCCCACCTACACACGCATAATACGCACACGCACGCACGCACGCACGCACGCACGCACGCACGCACGCACGCACGCACGCACGCACGCACGCACACACACACACACACACACACACACACACTGGTCCTTGGTCTGCCACGGGATCTCCTCCCAGTGGGATGTGCATCGAGGATCTTCTTCGGAGTCAGGAGGCTAAGCCCGAACCACCACCAATTACCTTTTGGTAAATGTTGACTGTGTGATATGTCTGATATGTTTGATAATGTCACCATTTAACCATTTAATTACACAATATATGTTAATTACATTCTCCCTGGCATTGTATTATGGGCAAAAGCTGTCAAAATTGTGAGCTTTTCGTACAAAAAGGTATACACAGGGCTTAACTTGAGAAATGTATTTTTCATCTTCAATGTTATAGGTTCACTAACAGTGTTTCTCAAAGAGCGGTCCAGCGACCCTCATGGCTCCTTGCAAGTCTGTAACTCAAATGGAACATTAGTGTTTAAAGGTTTACTGTGCTTTATTAACTCATTTAGCT